>NW_024105184.1:30756-71730 GCF_003945595.2 Pipra filicauda
AAATCAGCAGCAGATAAATTTCTTTAGCCCAGAGGTGGGAGGTGTTTTGTAAAACCTCCAGCATTGCCTCGTGCTCTTCCCTGACTGTTCCTGTCCCCCAGAGGCGGAGAAGCTGAACAAGATGAGCTCCCTCCTGGAGAGGCTCCACGCCAAGTACAGCCAGAACAGGCCCTGGACAGAGACCATGAAGCTGGTCCGGCAGGTCATGGTGAGGATTCCCAGGCTCTGCTTTCTTTTTGTGGTGGCTTCTCAGATCTCCTCAAGGTGTTTCTGTTTTGCCCAAGGTTTTCGCTCCCTCCTGGGTCATTGGGGTTGGGGGGTGTCAGTCCTTGCAGGGCATAGGGGAGGGAGGAATGTCCAGGCCCTCCCTGCTTGATGAGCCTTTGCTAATTACACGTTAATTTTCAGCTCAGTGCCAGGAAAAGGATCAAACTCGTGTTTTTTATTTGCTGTTTCAAGATACTGTTTTGTAGAGCAGTTTGCTCCCTGTTCAGTGATATTGAACACTCAGTGTTGGCTTAGTCAAAAGTTAGTTTGAAGTATTATTAGTTTGAAAAACTATTAGTTTGAAATATTAGTCTCTGGGAGTGAGTGGGGAAGGAGGAGCAGGAGGCAGGGGAGAGCTCCAGCAAAGCCCTTTGCACATATCCAGGTGCTAGAAGTGTGCCTGGCTCCTTATTTCTCTGCCCTCTCTCTTAGAACTCTGAGTTTAGACCTGTTAAAAGTTGCTACAATCTGTTCTTCTGGCTGACCAAGCTGCCAGAAAGCAAATAAATCAATTCCAGGCCTCCCTCTGTTACCTGCTCCCAAAGCAGGTAACTTCTCCTACAGGAATCAAGAGGATGTGATTTGGGGATGAAATCTAACCTGCTTTTAGTTACCTCAATAAACCTCACTTGGCTGCACAAAAGTTGCAATAATTCCCACTTCCTGAGGAATACACAAAAATGACCTTTTTTCTTCTTCTTTGTGACCAAGGAAAAGCGAGTTGTGCTGAACTCGGGGGGGCACCAGCACCTGGTGAGCTGCTTGGAGACACTGCAGAAGGCCCTGAAAGGTTGGTGTGTCCTCTGGGGGGTGAAATCCTGTGGGAACGCTCCATAAAAACACCCAGGGCGCTGCTGGCACATCTCCTGGTGCTCAGGTGAACATCAGCACACTGAGCTCAGAGCCAGGCAGGAGCAGGCAGGGTTGGCTGTGCTGCCTTTACTGGGAAAATCCTCTCTTTGCCCAGAGAAGCTGGGGCTGCCCCAGCCCTGGAAGTGTCCAAGGCCAGGCTGGATGGGGCTTGGAGCAACCTGGGCTAGTGAAAGGTGTCCCTGGCCATGGCAGGGGGTGGGACTGGATGAGCTTTAAGGTACAGGGAATTTTTAATCCATCCCTGGATTCTGCTTGCAGCAGAAGTTCCCTTCTCTCTGTGCAGTTTGGGAAGGTTTTGCTCTCTCTGTGCAGGTGGTTCTGCCTGTACTGGAGCACAGATCCTCTGTAGCTGCACGTGGGAAGGAGTGAGCAGACCTGGGGGAGGGACTGACTGGTTGGGGTTGGGTTTATTGCTGATTTATTCCTCGGGGAGTGTCAGCTCATTGCAGTGAGCCCTGTTTCTGTCCTCTCCCCAGTCTCGTCCCTGCCTGCCATGACAGACCGCCTGGAGTCCATCGCCAGGCAGAGCGGGTGGGTCCCCCCGAGCTCCCGGCCAAGACCTTCCCTGCTTCCCTGCCCACACCAGCCCCTCCTGCTGCTGCTGGGCCCGGGGGTTTGGTGTGCATCTCACAGCAACCTCTGTTGTGTTTTCTCTGCACAGCCTGGGGTCCCACCTGAGCGCCAACGGCACCGAGTGCTACATCACCTCGGACATGTTCTACGTGGAAGTGCAGCTGGACCCCACCGGGCTGCTCTGTGATGTCAAGGTGGCCCACCATGGAGAGAACCCCGTGGTGGGTATTCCCAGGAAAGAGGGTGGGAATGCCTCTGTGGTTTTGGGGTTGCTGTTCACCTCCCTCTCGTTTGAGCGGAGGAAATGGGTTGTGTTTAATGTTCCCCAGCACCTGGAGTTGCACCTTTGCTGCTCGTTCTAGTGGGAAGTAAAGCCCTCCATGGAGTAGTTTGCTCCTGTGGGATAATCTGATTGATTACATATTAATGTGGATTATTAGCTGGAAAAGTTATTTGAGGAAGTTCTGTCTGTGATTCTGAGGATTTTGTGGAAGTTATCGCCGTGTTTCTGAGGAAAGGAAAGGGAAATTAATGGAATGGAAAGTACTAAAAGGGGGAATGCTGGAAGAAACTGGAAGAAAATGGCTTTATTGCCCTTCTGCACGTGGAGGAGAGTTTGAACTTGGTATTAAAGTGACCTCTTCTGATGACAGGCCATCTTTGATATCTACATAAAGTCATAGGTTTCCAACTTAAGGCTTCACAATTTGAAAAGTTTATTTCAGGTAAGTCATTTAAGAGGAAATATTCTTGCTTGAGTTTGTCCCAGTGGGGCTTAACGAGCAGAACTAGAACCAGAGCAAGGTGTGGTTGTGAGCACTGGGCTGTTCCACGGGAAGAGCTGGTGCTCAGGAATTTTACTCTCCTGATATTTTCCAGTTGCTGTGCTGCACAAAGCCTGAAATCACTGCATCCCACACTGATATCCTTGTTCTTTCCTTTCCAGAGCTGTCCAGAACTGGTGCAGCACCTGAGGTGAGTAACAAGGTTTGCTGGTTGTGTTTTCTGACAGGTTTCTCTTTGCTGGGGTGATCTGATGGTATTTTCTGTCTGGAAACACAAAGTGTTTCATAACTGCTCCTTCCCCACAAAGTCTCTCCCCTTCTCCAGAGGGTTTACTGGCTTTGCTTCAGATCCTTGTGATTCTGGTTGCTCTGCAAAGGTGTCTCCAAAGCCACAGCACGGCTTTAACACTGAATCATTTAAAGGACACATTTTGTAGCTTTTATGTAGCAAAAGTCTCTTGTGAAGTGACTTTGTATTAACAACACTTTCTGTAAAAACCCCTTCTCTGTTACAAATTTGAATACTTGGTAACTTTCCCTCCCTTCTCCCTTTCAGAGAGAAAAATTTTGATGAGTTTTCTAAACATCTGAGGGGGCTGGTGAACCTGTACAAGCTGCCAGGAGAGAAGTGAGTCTGGAGTGTATTTATATCCCCACACAAAAAAAATCAAACAGGTCTAGACTACATTTATTTGTATCCTCATATTTAAAGGAAACAAACTTCCAAGCTGTAGGTGTGCACTGAGCAGTTCAAGTTTTCTCATGTTGTTCTGTTGTTGTTTTTTTTCTTTTTTCTCAGCAAACTTAAAACTAAAATGTACTTGGCTCTGCAGTCCCTGGAGTTGGATCTCCAAAAGATGGCTGGGATGTACTGGTAAGGATGGGTGGGTTTTATGTGTGTAAATACGTGCTCAGGGCTCTGAGAAACTCCTTTTTAACTGCAGAATTCAAGTGAGAGTCTCAAAGGCAAAGTAATAAGTTTGGAAACAGATAGATTCCCAAGAAACTGGGAAACTTCTGACCATCTTTCACTGCTGTAGGTTTGGTGGATAAACCAGCCATGCTCTAGAGAGTAAAACAGCTTTTGTTCTGGCTGTAACAGTGCAAAGTTTAGAATCAGTCCCATTGTGGGACCCAGAAGTGTGTATTTTGAGGTAAAATCCTGGACTCAGGTGCAGATTTTGACTTGTTACTATCTGATTTCTTCTCTTGCAGGCAAGCCACCAATGCCAACCCCCTCGACAAGATTCTCCACGGCAGTGTTGGTTATCTCACCCCCAGGAGTGGAGGTACCTGTGATTGACACTTAAAAAAGGAATTAATTAAAATTCCCTTGCTCAGGGCCCCTTTTTGCAGGCGTTGGTTTCACACGAGCTGATGGCAGAGCTAGAAAATAATAATAATAATAATAATAATAATAATAATAATAATAATAAAACTAAAAGGGGGACAAGGTGGTTGGGTGTTTGTGTGGTCTTGGGGGTCGGCAGTGACCAGGTTGATTGTCAGGATGCCTGACCAGAAGCTCCTGTCCCCCAGGTCTGCTGATGAACCTCAAATATTACGTGTCCCCCTACGATTTATTTGAGGACGGCACCGGAGCCCCCGTGATCCTGCACGAGAACAGTGGTAGGTCAGCTCTGCAAGTGGGGTGGGCTCCTGTTGCTTGAGGGAGAGGAGGAAGAAGTACAAGTCCAGATTGAGTCCCCTCTGCTGTCACCTTGGGGAAGTCACAGCTTGGCTTACTGAGGACACGGGTTTAGTGAGCCCGGGTGTAAACGCTGGCCCAGGCCACCATTGTCTTGAACCTTGTGGCTGTGCTGGAGGTAGAACTGGGCTCCTGATGGGGTGACAGTCTGCAGACAGAGCCTTTTCATTAGGCAGAATCTCATTTTAAAATCGAGTAATCCTTTGAAACTGCACAGCCAGTATGTCAGCTCTCTGGTGTCTCAGCTCTATACTGGTTCTCCTTCAGTCACTGAGCTTTACTTCTGTATTACAGAGTGAATCAGGCACAGGATGTGATCCTTGGGGTGTCCTGGGCAGGGCCAGGAGTTGAACTCAATGATCCTGATGGGTCACCTCCAACTCAGGATGTTCTATGATTCCATGATTTATTTTGTTACTGGAATAGAAACATAGAATCACACAGAACGCTTTGGGTGGGAAGTAACTTACAGCCCATCCAGTCCCACCTCCTGCTATTCCAGCTTCCACTAGGCCAGGTTTCTCCAAGCTCTGTCCATCCTGGCCTTGGACTCTTCCAGGGATGGGGAATTTATTTAATTCATGAAGTATTTAACGTATAAAACTCGCATTGGTGTTTTTTCCCATCAGCTCACGTTACAGTTGGGTTCTTTCCCTGTTCCCCCCTGCAGTTCCTCGCTCGCTGGGTATGAACGTGGCCGTGACAGTCGAGGGCACCATGACCATGCACAAGCTTCCCATTGCTCCCCTGATCATGGGCTCCCACCCCGTGGACAGCAAAGGGTAAGGGCAGGACAGGAGTCCCACACTCCACCCTCAGCTGCAGTCAGAGAGGGGAGGTGCCTGCATTGTACAAATGATGTGTGTGCTGTCTCTAAGCCAAGAAACACCTATTTCAGGACTCTGACGTGCTTTGGAGCAGCGTCTTTATTTTTAATATATCTTTGAGCAAACATAAATGCCGTGTCAGGTGTTCACAGCAGAAGCCAGAGCCGTGCCCTGCTCCTAATCCCACCTGTTATCCCCCCACTGTCCCAGGACCCCGTCCTTCTCCTCCATCACCAGTGCCAACAGCGTGGATTTACCGGCCTGTTTCTTCCTGAAGTTCCCACGTCCCATCCCGGTGTCTCGAGCTTTCATTCAGAAACTTCAGAGCTGCACAGGTGGGTTGCAGACCTGTCAAGACACATTCCCTGGGGTTTTATGGCTGTTTCCCTGGTTTCTGCCCATAAGTGCTGCCGATTTCTAACGTGTGCCAGGGGATTTTTGCTCGAGGTTTCGCGGTGGTCGCGGCAAAACCCGGACGGGCTTCCCGGCGTCTCTTCCTGGCTCCTGCCGTCATTCTGTGCCCTCTTGTGCCCTCAGGGATCCCGCTGTTTGACACCCCGCCCACGTTTGTTCCCCTGTACGAGCTGATCACGCAGTTTGAGCTCTCCAAGGAGGCTGATCCCCTGCCCTTGAACCACAACATGCGCTTCTACGCCGTAAGTGTGCTGTCACAGCCAGCCTGGGACACTCGGGGCAGCCTTTGGGGGGGGTCAGCTCCTTCAGGTGTCTTCCAAGTAAGGTAAAGGAAGTTGGTTCAGCATTTATTAACAACGAGCTATCCATTATTAACCAGAGCTATCCAAGCATTAGGATTCGGGTACAGACATGAGGCCCTGGCACAGGTTGCCCAGAGAAGCTGGGGCTGCCCCTGGATCCCTGGAAGTGTCCAAGGCCAGGTTGGATGGGGCTTGGAGCAACCTGGGCTGGTGGAAGGTGTCCCTGCCCATGGCAGGGGGTGGAACTGAATGAGCTTTAACGTCCTTTCTAACCAAAACCATTCCATAATGACCATGGTAATTAGGAAAATTATGTGATGAGAGATGCTTTGCTGTTGGGGTGCAGCTGCAGAGAGGAGAGCAGAGGTGTGGGGCTGAGCCTTCCCAGGATCTGTCCCTTCCTCTTGTCCAGGCTGTGGTGTGTGGCTGAATGAATTGCATCAGCCTGGGAGAAATCCTGATTCTTAAATTTATCTCCTGTCAACTCCAGAGGATTCTCCCCTTGGAAGGGCTGCCATACCATGTGAAGCTCTTTTAGTGGGAACAGTGAATGCTGTTGGGCAGTTGCACTTCTGAGGAGCCAAAATCATGTTTTCCTTGTTCAGATTGCAAGGAAAACATTCTCATTGTTTGTCCCTTTCATCCAGAAGGGTGGTTTGGTGTCACTGGGATCTGGACACTGCTCTGTCCTTCTAAATGTCCATTATCCCCTTCCACCCAGTTGGAGTAAAGCCCAAACTGTCTTGTCAGGCTCTTCCAGGACAGCAACACTGTTACTTCCTGAACAAGGACGCCCCTCTCCCGGATGGAAGGAGCCTCCAGGGCACTCTGATCAGTAAAATCGCCTTCCAGCACCCGGGCAGGGTTCCCCTCATCCTCAACCTCATCAGGCACCAGGTGGCCTACAACACCCTCATCGGCAGCTGCGTCAAGAGGACAGTCCTCAAGGAAGGTGGGTGCCACAGCCAGTGGGACCTGATGTAGGGATCATAAGCCCTGGGTACTTTTCCCAGATGCAGGAATATAAAATGAGGTCTGAGGCACTTGCCTTATTTTTTTTTTCCCCTGGTTCATCTCCCACGTTCCCTCAGTTACCAGTTCCCGTGTCTTTCAGATTCTCCCGGGATCCTGCAGTTTGAGGTTTGCCCTCTCTCCGACTCCTGTTTCAGTGTCTCCTTCCAGCACCCCGTGAATGACTCCCTGGTGTGTGGTAAGTGGGCTCAGTGACACCAGGAGGGGGTTTTTGGGAAGGCTGGCAGGGTCTCCTTGCCCTGTGTGCGGGACTCTGACCTCTCCCAAACTCTCTCTTCCAGTGGTGATGGATGTGCAGGACTCCACCCACGTGAACTGTAAGCTGTACAAGGGGCTGTCCGACGCCCTTATCTGTACAGATGATTTCATTGCCAAAGTTGTTCAAAGGTAAGCTGGAATCCTGTCCCTCCTCGCACTCCCAGTCCCACAGATGAGCTCTGCTCTGCCTCATGTTTATCCAGCACTTTTGGAGCTGTTCTGTGGGTGGGTAGTTGGAAGAGGGGAAAGCTCAGAGCCCTCCTGAAAATTCCATCCCAGGCATTGACCCATAGCTGGTTATTTTTGGGTTGGTTGTTTGCACAGAGCTTTTATCGGGGTTCCTCCACCTCAGCCACGTTCAGAACAGAGCAGGACATTCCCAGGGCAAGGACAGCTGTTAAACTGCCACCTTTGGAGTGAGAAGAGCTGGTTTTGCTTCCAGCATGTTATAGATTTGTCCTCCCTGAGTAGAATGTGGTGGTATTACTGATTTTTGATCAATGATCTAGTGGAAGGTGACCCTGCCCATTGCAGGGGGTGGAACTGGGTGGGCTTTAAGGTCCCTTCCAAGCCAAACCATTCCATGATGGTACAATTGCATCCTGTGCTTTTGAACTACAAGATGATGATCTCTCAGCTGTTAGTTGTTGGAGTTAATTGGTTCTCTGCGATTACAAGGAGGTGCATAAAGGCACAGGTGTCTCCTGGCTGGGTAAGTGTGGTGGGATAAGTGTAAATCCAAGCAGAACAGGAGGACATTTACCTGCTGTGGAACCCTGGACCTGCTGCTCTCCTGTGCAAGCCCCTCAGTGGTTGTTTTGTGGCTGGTGCAGGTGCAAAGCCCTGCAGTGCCCTTTGCTGACCCCTTGCTGTGTGTTGCAGGTGCATGTCCATCCCCGTGACCATGAGGGCGATCCGTAGGAAAGCAGAAACCATTCAAGCTGACACCCCAGCCCTGTCCCTCATTGCAGAGACAGTGGAAGACATGGTGAAGAAAAACCTGCCCCCCGCCAGCAGCCCAGGGTATGGCATGACCACAGGCAGCAACCCAATGAGCGGGACCACCACCCCAACCAACACTTTTCCTGGGGGGCCCATCACTACTTTGTTTAACATGAGCATAAGCATGAAAGAGAGGCATGACTCGGTGGGCCATGGGGAGGACTTCAGCAAAGTGTCTCAGAACCCTATTCTCACTAGTTTGTTGCAGATCACAGGGAATGTGGGGTCAACCCTTGGCTCAAGTCCGACCCCCCCCCACCACACACCACCACCAGTATCCTCACCAGCCAGCAACACCAAGAACCACCCCATGCTCATGAACCTCCTTAAGGAGAATCCCCCTCAGGATTTCTCCACCCTGTATGGGAGCAGCCCCCTGGAAAGGCAGAACTCTTCCTCTGGCTCCCCCAGGATGGAGATGGGCCCCGGGGGGAATAAGCAAAAGAAAAAAAAATCCCGCGTGCCGGCCGACAAGCCCAAGCACCAGACTGAGGACGATTTCCAGAGGGAGCTCTTCTCCATGGACGTTGACTCCCAGAACCCCATTTTTGACGTGAACATGACCGCAGACACCCTGGACACCCCCCACATTACTCCAGCCCCCAGCCAGTGCAGCACTCCTCCCGCCACCTACCCCCAGGCGCTGCCCCACGCCCAGCCCAGCATCCAGAGGATGGTCCGTCTGTCCAGCTCCGACAGCATCGGGCCCGACGTCACCGACATCCTCTCCGACATAGCGGAGGAGGCCTCCAAGCTGCCCCCCAGCACCGAGGACTGCCCACCCATGGGGACTCCGGTCCGAGACTCCTCTAGTTCAGGACATTCACAAAGTGCCCTCTTTGACCCCGATGTGTTTCAGGCCAACAGCAGTGAGAACCCCTACACAGACCCCGCAGACCTGATCGCTGACGCCGCTGTGAGCCCCAACAGCGACTCCTCCAACCATTTCTTCCCAGACGGAGTAGATTTCAACCCTGACTTGCTCAACAGTCAGAGCCAGAGTGGTTTTGGGGAGGAGTACTTTGATGAGAGCAGTCAGAGTGGAGACACTGATGATTTCAAGGGCTATGCATCCCAGGCTCTAACTAACTTAGGGGTGCAGGTCCTGGGGGCTGACGGGGGGGAAAATAAATTTAAGGGGAGCAATCCATCGGACACGGTGGATTTCAGTATTATTGCAGCTGCCAGCAAAGCTCTGGGCTCCTCGGACATCATGGAGCACCACAGTGGAGGTCAGAGCCCCTTGCTGAACACAGGGGATCTGGGAAAGGAGAAGTCTCAGAAACGGGTAAAGGAAGGCAATGGGTCTGGAAGTGCCATGGCAGGGGCAGGGATAGACGGGAAGCCGGGGAAGCGCAGCCGGACCCCATCCAGCGATGGGAAAAGTAAGGAGAAGCTTCCGAAGCGGAAGAAGCAGGAGACAGATGGTAAATCTCCATCTCACAGCTCATCAAACAGGCCCTTCACACCGCCGGCCAGCACAGGTGGGTCCAAATCTCCAGGGAGTTCGGGCAGATCTCAGACTCCTCCCGGGGTGGCCACTCCCCCTATTCCAAAAATAACCATCCAGATCCCCAAAGGAACAGTGACTGTTGGCAAACCATCGTCGCACGGTCAGTACACGAGCAGTGGTTCTGTCACCTCCTCCAGCAGCAAAAGCCATCACAGCCATTCTTCCTCCTCCTCCTCTTCTTCCTCCTCTTCAACCTCAGGCAAAATTAAAAGCAAATCAGAAGGGTCTTCTGGCTCAAAGATGAGCAGCAGCCTCTACTCGGGCCAGGGCGGCTCCGGGTCGGGTCAGTCCAAGGGCTCGGCCCAGTCGGTGGGAAAGCCGGGATCCTCCCCCATCACCAAGCACGGCCTCAGCACCGGCTCTGGCAGCACCAAGATGAAACCTCAAGGAAAGCCATCGTCGCTCATGAACCCTTCCATGAGCAAACCCAACATCTCCCCGTCCCACTCGCGGCCCTCGGGGGGGTCTGACAAACTTGCCTCTCCCATGAAGCCCGTCCCAGGCACTCCCCCGTCATCTAAAGCGAAGTCCCCCATCAGTTCAGGCTCTGGTGGGTCCCATATGTCCGGGACTGGGTCGGGCTCGAGCATGAAATCCTCTTCAGGAATGGGATCCTCTGGGTCCATGTCGCAGAAACCACCTCCCTCGTCAAATTCCTCCACGGCATCTTCCTCTTCCTTTTCGTCCAGCGGGTCTTCCATGTCCTCCTCCCAGAACCAGCATGGAAGTTCCAAGGGCAAGTCTCCGAGCAGGAACAAGAAGCCCTCCCTGACTGCAGTCATAGACAAGCTGAAGCACGGGGTGGTCACCAGTGGGCCCGGCGGGGACGACCCCATGGACGGACAGATGGGGCCCAGCTCCAATTCCTCAGGCCATGCCATGTCCTCCAAACACAACATGTCCGGGGGGGAGTTCCAGGGCAAACGGGAGAAGAGCGACAAGGAGAAATCCAAGGTCTCTGTTTCCGGAGGGTCCGGCGACTCCTCCAAGAAGAACTCGGATTCCAAAAGCGTCGGGAGCACCGGGGTGGCCAAAATCATCATCAGCAAACACGACGGCGGCTCCCCCAGCATCAAGGCCAAAGTCACCCTGCAGAAACCCGGCGAGGGCGGCGGGGACGGGCTCAGGCCCCAGATGGCCTCGTCCAAAAGCTACGGATCCCCCCTGATCAGCGGGTCCACCCCGAAGCACGAGCGCTGCTCCCCCAGCCACAGCAAGTCCCCGGCCTACACCCCCCAGAACATCGACAGCGAGAGCGAGTCCGGCTCCTCCATCGCCGAGAAGTCCTACCAGAACAGCCCCAGCTCCGACGACGGCATCCGGCCCCTGCCCGAGTACAGCGCCGAGAAGCACAAGAAGCACAAAAAGGAGAAGAAGAAAGTGAAGGACAAAGACCGGGACAGAGAGCGGGACCGGGACAAGGACAGGGACAAGAAGAAGTCCCACGGGATGAAGCCGGAGAGCTGGTCCAAGTCCCCGATCTCGGCGGAGCAGCCGCTCTCCATGGCCGGCAGCGCCATCCTGGCGGCCGAGAGGCCGTCCCGGGCCAGCCCCGAGTTCCTCATCGGGGAGGAGGATGATGATCTCATGGATGTGGCTCTAATTGGCAATTAGTTCTCTGACAGGAGCTGTCTGCAGGGTCCTGGGGGGGGAAGGAAGGAAGGAAGGAAGGAAGGAAGGATCCATCCCAAACCCGCCACGAGTGTGTGTTTGGAGAGGGGAAAAAAAAGTATTTCCAAGGTATTTCCAAGATTTTCAGATCTCCAGGGTCTGAGCAGGAGGTGTGAGTGCCAACACCTGCGGGCACTTCCACTCATCCTGAACTTACAAGTATTATCATCCCACTGGTGGAGTCCTGCGGGTGAAGCTGATTGTGGGAATGTGGGAGCAGCCCCCAAACTGGGGCCAACACAGACATAGGCTGGTCTGGGACATCCCAGTCCCTCTGCCCTCATCCCATTCAGGAGAAGTTCCTTTTGGATGTAGGAAGTTTTAAAGCTGTTATTTTAGGAAATGTTTTAGGGGTTGGGTTTTATTCTTTGGAAGAAGGAAAACCATGAGGGTTTTAATTTATTTGATTTCCGTGGCGTTTCTTCACCCAATGCCCAGCTCAGGGCGGGCTCTGCGTCCTCCTGGAGATCAGGATTTTATCCCAGGTCACAGCACTGAAGGGTTTCTGCCTTGGGTTTGACTTCCCTTTTTTTTTAGCTATTTATTCAGCTCCACATGGGAATGCCCTGTGCTCCTTGTTATCCCCAAAGGGAATTTGGGCAGCTCTGGTGATGTTGGTGACATCCTGACACGGTGGAATTCCAGCAGATCTCAGTTGGAAAGGGGCCCCTGTCTCCATCCGAGCGCTGCTTCCCTGGGAGCTTCCCTGGAATCCCCTCGTGCTCCTCAGCTGGGAACTGCGGTCACACACACAGGGATTAGTCTGGTGTCCTGCTTGGCACTGGCAGTGCCTGGAGAACAGTCCCTGAGCAGCTCAGCTGGGAGAAGAGTTGCAGCAGAAGCGCCGATTTCCTTAAAAGATGGATTTTGCCCTTTTGGCTGGAATGAGGAGCATGACTCAGGCGTCCTCTGGGTCCTGGCTGCTCTTGTGGTCCCTGAAAGGAAAGGAGGCTCAGGGGAGTGGTTTTATTTTTAAAAGCAGTTTCATCTGATTCACTCGAGAGGAATGTGGGAAATCAGGAGTTCTGCAAACACATCTCCTTTGGGATCACGGACTGAGTGGGATCACGGGCTCCTGCTCCCACTGGAATTTGCTGTCTGTTCCTGGAGACCAGGATTTCCCTGTGGGAACGAGGTTCTGCTTCCTTTTTGGGGCCTCAGCAAGAAAAGGTGTAAAGGATTTGAGTTCCCTTTAAACCACTGAGATTTCCCGTCCTGGGCTCACCCCGAGGATACCCCAGGAAAGCTGTTTCTTTTCCAGCTCTTTGGAAAGGCCAATGTCTTTGTCCCATTAATTGTAGGGATTTTTCACCTCTTCCTCCTGCCTCCAGCTGAATTCCAGAATGTGGGAGTCTTGGAGTTCTCCCAAGCCCTCCCAGCTCTGGAGAACTTTCCCTTCCTGTATTATCCAATATTTATCCTTTGTCCTGGGCACTGCAGCCTCCCCCTCCCCAGTGCTCCAGGGGCTGGAATGATAGGAAAATGGGAAACAAATCCCAACCTGGAGCAAATCCCATTATCAGCATTGGAATCATGTGACTGCCACGACGAGGATGTAAGGAATACAGTGCCAGAGGAATTTACCTGGAGACCCTGCACTGGGAATGACGCCGGCTTGGCCTCCGGAGGGATCCTGGCCCCTCTCCCGTGTTTATTTAACTCGTTTTTATGACAAAACCCCCTTTGATCCCTTCCCAGTTGTGTGAGGGCACAACCAGCCTTCCCAAAGAAGAGCTTTCAAGTGGAATCCAGGCTGGGAATCCCCCAGGAGCCGTGTTTTCCTGCTTGGAAACACATGAAAAATTGGAAGGAAATCCCGTCCAGCAGCAAAATGAACACAGAAAACGTGTTTTAGAGGAACAAACTGCACACGTTTCCTTTCCCCTCACCCAGACCAAAGCTCAGTATCCAAAATTCCCCCCCTGTGGAAGGTGGGAACAGAGGGAACAATGTCTCCTCCGGCCACTGCCAGAGGCACAGGTCCCAAATTTAAAGCTTTTCCCCCCGTTTTGGTGCCCTGTCCCCTTCCAATGACAAGTCCCATGAGATAACTGAGGTGTGAGACCGCACAGAGGCTCTCTGGGCTCTGAGAAATGGTTTATTTTTGAGCTATTTTTGCTTATTCTCGATGATTTTACATCTTTCAGTATTTTGGAAAGATTAAAATAAAGTGAAAATAAAAAAAAGTGAGGCAAATCTTTTAATCTCAGGTGGTGAAGCCAACACGGAGATTAAAAGAAGCTGGTTCTTTCCTCGCTGATCATGCTGTACATAAACCCCTGAGCTGGAGAAAGCGCTGGAATTGTAAATAATCCCGGCTCCCGCGGCAGCTTTTTGGGGCGGAAAGTGGAATTTTGACTTTTTTTTGAAATATTGCAGAGATCACGTTTATTTACATGCAAATAAACCCCTTTGGTACAAAGAGCTCTCGTGGGGGGTTGTTTTTTTGGGGGGGGGGGAGGCGGGGAAATGGGGGGGGCGATCCCCGCCACGCTTGATTTTCCCGCGGGAATGACATCATCGTGACGTCACGCCGGCGCGCGGCGCTGATTGGCGGAGCGCGGCGGTCCCGGAAGGGACGGGCGGGGGACGCCCCCCCCCCAAGCCGGGACCCCCCGATCCCCGCAGCCCCCCCGGGACCGGGGGGACGATCCTGCGGGTCCCGGAGCCCCCCGGGAAAAAGAGGGGGTGGGGCAGCGCCCCTGCCCGCCCTCCCCCTCCCCAGCCGGGGGAGGGGGCGGCAGGACCCCGGCGGCGGCGCGATGGGGGCGGCGGCCTGCGGGGTAGGTGGGGGGGCAGCCCCGGGGTGTCCCCTGAGCCCCCTCCCTTCTGACCCCCCCCCAGGACAGCCCCGGCCCCCGGCCTTTTCCCCAGGAGCAGCCCCGGGCCCGAACCACCTCCCTTTTTTTCCGCCTCCTGGGGCAGCCCCTCTCCCCGTCCCCTCGCCCACCTCGGGGCAGCCGCTGTCCCGGACCCCCCCGCCCGCCCGGATCCCTCTCTCCTTCCCCTCGGCTCCCCTCTCCTCCCGCGGGGCACCCGGACCCCCGTCCACCCTCCCCTTTTTCCCCTCAACCTGGGGCACCCCCTCGCCTCCTTCCTCGCCCCCCATCGTCCCCTCGGCCCCCCCGGGGCAGCTCCGGATCCCCCCACCCCGCTCTTCCTCTCCCCGGTGTGGGTGTCCTCCCTCCACCTCCCCCTTCCCTTTCCCTCCCAGGACATCCCCAATCCCTCTTCTCCCCACCGTGTGTCCCCCCTCCACCTCCTCCTTCCCCTTCCCCCCGCTTTACCCCCCCCGGTTCTCCCCCCGACCCTCCTTCCCCCCGGGGCACCTCTGTGTGTGTGTCCCCCTCCCTTGTCCCTCTCCCCCCCATTCCTATTCCCTCTCTCCCCCCTTTCCCATTCCTATTCCCATTCCCTCCTCTTTCACCCCTCATTCCCATTCCTTCCTGTCCCCCCCCATTCCCATTCCCTGTCCCACTCCCATTACCCCTTTCCCCCCTCTGTCCCTTCCCATTCCCATTCCAATTCCCGTTCCCATTTCCCCCTCTTTCACCCCCCACTCCCGTTCCCATTCCCTGCCCCCTCCATCCCATTCCCCGTTTCCCCCATTCCTGCTCCCATTTCCCATTCCCCTGTTCCCGCTCCCGTTCCCTATTCTCCCCATTCCCGTTCCCTATTCTCCCCATTCCCGTTCCCTATTCCCCCCCATTCCCCTCCATTCCCTATTCCCGCTCCCATTCCCTATTCCCACTCTCATTCCCTATTCCCATTCCCATTCCCTATTCCCCCCATTCCCATTCCCTATTCCCCCCCATTCCCTATTCCCCCCCATTCTCATTGCCCCTCCATTCCCGCTCCAATTCCCTATTCCCCCCATTCCCATTCCCTATTCCCCTCCATTCCCATTCCCTATTCCCCCCCATTCCCTATTCCTTCCCATTCCCATTTCCTCTCCCATTCCCGCTCCAATTCCCTATTCCCCCCCACTCCCATTCCCTATTCCCCCCCATTCCCATTCCCGCTCCCATTCCCTATTCCCCCCATTCCCATTCCCGCTCCCATTCCCTATCCCACTCCCATTCCCTATCCCCCCCATTCCCATCCCATTCCCACTGCCATTCCCGCTCCCATTCCCTATTCCCCCATTCCCACTGCCCCGCTTCCCGCTCCCATTCCCTATTCCCCCACTGCCATTCCCGCTCCCATTCCCTATTCCCCCATTCCCGCTCCCATTCCCGCTCCCATTCCCGCTCCCATTCCCGCTCCCATTCCCTATTCCCCCATTCCCACTGCCATTCCCGCTCCCATTCCCTATTCCCCCATTCCCACTGCCATTCCCGCTCCCATTCCCTATTCCCCCATTCCCACTGCCATTCCCGCTCCCATTCCCTATTCCCCCATTCCCACTGCCATTCCCGCTCCGTGCCGCCCCCCCGCCGCTCCCGCTCCCTCCCCGCTCTCGGGCGGCCAATGGTGGTTCCCGTTGCTGGCGGGTGCGCCGTGTTTTTGTTTTGGGTCGAAGTTGAGGCCCGAGCGGACGCGGCGGCGGCGCCGGGCCCAGGCCGGACCGCCGGGACCCCCCCCGGGACCCCCCCCGGGACACCCCCGGGACCCCCCCCGGCCCCTCCTCACCCCCCTTCCCCCCCGCCATGCGCAGGGACATGAACGGGGTCACCAAGAGCCGCTTTGAGGTGAGGCCCGACCGGCCCCGCGGGGGGAGCCCCGGCCCGGCCCGGCCGAGGGGGCGGGGGGGGACCGGGGAGGGGCTTTGTGAGACCCCCCCGAGCCCCCCCCGGACCCCCGGCCCGGACAGCGCGGCCCTGGGGGGGGCACGGCCGGGGGGGGCCGGGGGGGTGGTTTAATGGGGAGGGGGGGTCGTGTTCTGGAGACGTGTTTGGGTGCCCGAGGGGGGCTCAGGGCTGTGACCCCCCCCCCGGTTTGGGGGCTGTTGGTCCCCATTTCGGGGGGTGGTGTTTTTGGGGGGCTGTGGAGGGGCTCTGTGAATCGGCCGGGAGAGGCTGTTTAAATGGGGGGTGTCGTGTTTTGGGGGGGTTTTTGGGGGTGTGTGGGGGGCTCACGGCTGTGACCCCCCCGGTTTAGGGGGTGTTGGTGTGAAACGGCCCCATTTTTGGGGAGGGGAGATCTTTATTCGGGGGCCTGTTTGAATGGGGAGGGGGGTTCCTCTTCTGGGGGTGTGTTTGGGTGCCCAAGGGGGACTCAGAGCTGTGACCCCCCCGACTTGGGGGGTGTTGGTCCCCATTTCTGGGGAGTGGTGTTTTTGGGGGGCTGTGGAGGGGCTCTGTGAATCGGCCGGGGGGGCCGTTTGAATGGGGGGGGGGTTCGTGTCTGGGGGTGTGTTTGGGTGCCAAGGGGGACTCAGGGCTGTGACCCCCCCGACTTGGGGGGTGTTGGTGTGAAACGGCCCCATTTTTGGGGAGGGGGGATGTTTATGGGGGGGCTGTTTGAACGGGGAGGGGGGATCGTTTTCTGGGGGTGTGTTTGGGTGTCTGTGGGGGCTCAGGGCTGTGAGGATAAGGTTTGGGGGGTGTTGGTCCCCATTTCGGGGGGGTGATGTTTCTGGGGGGCTGGGGGGGGGCTCTGTATGAATAGGGCTGGGGGGTCGTGTCTGGGGGTGTGTTTGGGTGCCCAAAGGGGGGCTCAGGGCTGCGACCCCCGTGGTTTTGGGGGGGTGTTGGTGTGAAACTCCTCCCCCCGCCCCTTTTTGGGGGTCTCTGTGTTCCCCTTTCTGATCTAAACTCCCTCGGGGGGCCCCTCTAAGAACGGGGCTGGGGGGGGTTCTGGCCCAGCCCTGCAGACCGGGGGGGTCTCAGGATGCTCGGGGGGGGGTCTCAGGCCTGGTCCCTCCCCACGTTTGGGGGGGTGTTGGTGTGAAACTTCTCCGCCCCCCCGCCCCATTTTGGGGGTCCCCCCGGGGAGGGGGGCACAGCCGCTGCCAACGTGTTGCTGGCAGCGAAGTTGATGATGGAGCAGCAGAGGTGGGAATTGCGCCTGGAAAACACCACAGCCTTTGGAAGGGAAGGGAAGAAGGGGGGGGCGGGGGGTGTCGGTGGCCCCAGCGCGGCTTTTTTTTGGGCAGTAGCCGGGAAAAATTTGATTAGAGGGGAGAGAGGGGTGGGGGGGTGGATGGAGGGGACGGAAGGAGCGGAGGGGGAACAATGGGATCTATTGAAAAGGCCGCGGCACAAAGCGGAGCGCGGAGCCAGGGCGATTCCAGCCCGCATTGTTGTCCCAGCTGTCTTCCCGGGGGAGGAGGAGGGGACAGCGGAGGAAGGGCAGCACCAGGATTTGCTTCCCAAGCGCCGGGGAGAGGCCGTGGAGATGGAATTCCCTCCTGCCCGCTCCTCCGGACTGCCCGGCCCGCGGGGAGGGACTGAAAGGCGGCAGGAAAAGAGCCTGGAACGGTAAAGATGCGGCTGTTCCCCCTCCGTGGAGAGGGACGGGATGGAGAGCCGGGGCAGACGCTGGTTTATGGGAATCCGGAGAGCGTCTGGCGTGGAATTCCGCGGGAGATCGGCCCTGGAGCTGAGAAAGGTGCAGGAAGTGCCGGGGGTGGGGTGGTGATACCGCACCTGGAATTGTTTTCTTCCTCTATCAAACCCGTAGCAGGGTCTGTGTTTGGGCCGGATTTTTTTTTTTTTAGTGTTACAGGTTTTGTTTTTTTTTTTAGTGTTACAATATTTCTGTAGCATCCAGAACTGAAAGCTTTGGAACAACCCTGGGAACTCCGGGAGAGGAGCCTGCACGTGAGCCCCGGGTTGTCCAGGGTTATTGTTTTTACTGTTCTGGGCTGTTCTTGGCTGCACAGACTTTTTTATTTATTCTTTTTTTTTTTTTTTTTTTTTTTTTTTTACCCCTGAGAGCTTTTATTGTTCACTCCTGCAGAGTGGCTGGTTGCAGAGCAAAGTGTAAAACCAGGTTGGTAACAGACTTTTTGGGGGGCAGCATCGACCTGCTTTGCTTCCTTATCCTTCGTCCTCAGTCCTGGAGTTCCTTCCAGTTTGGGGAGAGGTTTCATCAGGGTTGTAGCAGGACATGATTAACCCAATTCATTGGGGAAAAGGAGTGGGGAAGAGCTTTGTTTGCCTTGTTTTGGGTGGGGTGGGGCTTTTTGTTTTTTTTTTGTTTTTTTTTTTGCTGGAATGTTGTTTTCTTCTCGTGGTAAAAAACGAGTTGGGAAATGAGCAAAATGCTCGGAGAGTTATCGAGGCCTAAATTAATTTTTAAGGGCTATATTTGTACAGGAAGAGTTGGTGTGTTGTAAAAAGGCTTATCTGGGGCTGCAAGAAGTCCCTCTAAACATTATCCTGGTTTTTGGCTGGTTTGGTCACTGTGTTTTGCCCAGAGAAGCTGTGGCTGCCCCTGGATCCCTGGAAGTGTCCAAGGCCAGGTTGGATGGGGCTTGGAGCAACCTGGGCTGGTGGAAGGTGTCCCTGCCCATGGCAGGGGGTGGGACTGGGTGGGCTTTAAGGTCCCTTCCCACCCAAAGCATTCCCTGATTCCAAATCCAAGGCATGGCTTTGATTATCTCTACCCCACTCACCTGTATAACCTGGGAAGGAGGAGTCTGGAGCTGTTTTCCTTTAAATCCACGGATTTCCAGTGAGGTTCTGCTGGTCTGAAGAGCTTCCAGAACCGTGAGTGTGTCCACACCTGTAAATAGGTTTATTTATCATGAGGGGCAGGACGGGTGGAAATTCCTAAAAAACAGTCTGTAAACGTTTTGTTTGGAAGGGAAAAGTCCCGTGGGAGCTCAAATTTCATGGGACAGGAGGACAACTGGGCAGAAATTGGGGGAGAATTGAATCTGCTGTTGAGAAATGTGGAATATTGTGAGGTCATGAAGGCAGCACAGGGCTGGGGGAAGAGTTCTCTCCCTCCTCATTCCCTGTGGATACCCAGGGTAGTTCCCCTGGCTGAGGAGAGGGAAACAGGGCCCTTGGAGTCTTATCTTGGGGTAAAAATAGCCTGATCTGGGGCTGTGACTAATATATTGTGTCTGATTCAGCCTTTAAATACCAAGTGAGTGGTTGAGGGGGAGGTGGGGTTGGGTTTTCACTTGGTTTATTGTCTTTTGTGAGGCCACGTAAACAGATTCCTGAGCCATTGTTGGTGGGTAATTCCCAAATCCAGTCGGGATAGGGGTTTAATAATATAACCATTTCCTACCCTGGGAATAAAATATGGTGTGGAATATGGGCTGGGCTCCTGAAATCAGGCTCGAGTGTGGGTTTCTGGTTCCAGGAAGAGTGGGAATTCTCTCTTGTAAATGGGAGAATGAGCCATGCCCGGCTCCAGGAGCATATTTGGAATTAGTCCCTTTTGCAGGAGGTGTGGCCACCACGGGGAAAATAACCACTTACTGCAGCAAAGCAAACAAAAAGGGAAAACATTACCCAGATCGACTCCTAATTCTCTGTGGTGTCGGTTTAATGTGGAACATGCCCTGACACATCCCAAGCCTGGCTTATATTTGGGATTTCTCTGCTTCCTGCCCGGTGAAGTCCGGCCAGATTGGAGCAGGGAGGGAGGGGAGGCACCTCCTGGAGCTTTGGAGTGACTCCTGGTGCTCCTGGAGAGCTCCTAAAGGCCTGAACTTCCATCACTTCTTTAACCCGGCTTGTCCCTGCTCCCCTGCCCTGGGATGGCATCAGGAGGGAGATGGAGTGTTTTAGGCCTGTTTTCATTCACTCCCTGCTCTCACAGGCTCATTATCCCAAATAAATGCCACCTTTTGGGGCAGGGAATTCTCAGAGCCCTCTGGTTTGCAGGGCTGGGTGGAGGGGGTCAGGGGTCTCTGACCTGGGCAGCTGAAAGGGCTGATCCAGCCCGTGGTCAGGAGCAGTTTTATGTGGATTTATAGAACAGATTTATGTGGAATAGTGACCTGTTTGCTGCTGGGGTGACCCTGGGACAAGTCCTGGACAGGCTCCAGGCCTGAAGCCCCCCCAGGCAGGATCTCAGAGTCCCCCTGAGCCAGGGTTGAATCATTACAATCCCTTTTCTCCCCCCCCCCCCCAGACTATGAGCTGTATGTGTAGTCTCCTCTACATCCTTAAAAACACCACCACACAAAAAGCTCCATCCTTTCCAGCTTCCTCTGGGAGCCTCCAGACCCTCCAATTAGCAGGAGCTGCTCCTGGCTCTAAACTGTGTGTTTATGGGGCAGTTTGTCCTAAAAATAAAACCCCTGTGAACTCCAGGGATGTGTCTGAGGAACCAGAGTCTGGGTGAGCCTGGTCAGCCCCAGGAATGCACCGATCCAGGGGGTTCCACAGGCTTCTCTCCTGGATTCAGGATCCTCAGTGGGAGGGAATTCTGACCCTCTGTGGTTCCCAGGCCTTTTTTGGTTTTAGAGCCACGAAACGAGCTCGGCTCGAAGCGAAAAATGGGAAATGTCAAATGCTCCAAAATCGAGTTGCCTTCTAATAATTAATCCTGTCTGTGTGCAGAAAGCTGAATTGAATAATCCCACTGACCCTAATCCCATTTTGGAATCTGCCCCTGAAATGCTCTCCCTGTATTTCAGGTTTATTTTTTGGGGGTTTTTTTTTGGCTTTAGAGCTGATCTTTTCGGGGTTGAGTCTGTTCCCTTTCCCAGGGTTCTTCCCTGCTTCCTGCTGTCCTGGCTGGAGCTTTGCTGTTCCAAGGAATGAAGGTTGTGTAAACAGAGGGGCACAAACAGAGCAAGGGAAGACTTTGCACAAACTGGTGTTACATTTACCATGGAATGTCACTTTTTTTATGGGAAGAGGAGCTTGTTGGCGTCGTGCAGGAATCCCCTGAGGTGGCACAGTTGAAACAGTTTTGTTATCAAATGATGTGGCTCATAAATAACAGGAAACACTATTAAAAATACAGATTTTTTGGGGGAGTGGTGTCCAGGCTGGTGGATTTTCCACACTTTTGTTTGCTCCCCCCACACCCCCATTTATCTTTCGTTTCGGTGCCATCCCAAATTCCATGTAGTGCTTTTGGAACCAGGGCAGATGGATAATGAACTGTCACTTGACTGTGTTCAGGGTGGTTGTTTGAATGTTGAGACAGTGAGAGATGTAAAGCACAAATTGTGTTTCATCCCCTCCACTGCTGCTCCCGTGGCTCTGATCCCTCCTGCAGGAGAGCAGGGAGGAATCCCAGGGGAATTTGGGAGCAAAAGTCCAGTTGGTTGGGCAGGAGGGATTTGACCCAGGGGCAGGGGGAGGGTTCAGCAGGAAAATGGCTTTTGGCCTCAGCTCAGAGGCAGAGCTGGTGTTGTGCTTTTTAATTGTTATCTTTACCCCAAATAGGATTCTGTTCTTGCTGTGCCAGGAGCTGTTTGTGTGGGGTGGGAAATGGGGGAAATGTGGGCCCTGGCCAACAGTGGGATCATGGGATGGGTTGGGTTGGAAGGGACCTTAAAGCCCACCCAGGGCCACCCCTGCCATGGGCAGGGACACCTCCCACCAGCCCAGGTTGATCCAAGCCCTGTCCAACCTGGCCTTGGACACTGCCAGGGATCCAGGGGCAGCCCCAGCTTCTCTGGGCACCCTGTGCCAGGGCCTCCCCACCCTCCCAGGGAAGAACTTCCTCACATCCCACCTAAACCTCCTGTCTTTCAGTGTGACTCCACTCCTTGTCCTGCCTCTCCATGCTCTTGGAAATACTCCTGCCCCATCTTTCCTGCAAGTTCCCTTTATTAAGAGGCAAAAACCTGAGCTTTCCAAGCCTTGGGATTCAGGCACAGACACAGGCCCTGGCACAGGTTGCCCAGAGAAGCTGTGGCTGCCCCATCCCTGGAAGTGTCCAAGGCCAGGTTGGATGGGGCTTGGAGCAACCTGGGCTGGTGGAAGGTGTCCCTAGGTTGGAAGGTTGGAACTGGATCATCTTTAAGGTCCCTTCCAACCCAAACCATTCCCTGATCCCACGCACGACTCCGGTGAGGGTTTTCCTGGCAGGTTCTGGGTGACCACAGAACGAGAGCCAGGGTGGTTTCCCTGGGAGCTGCTGGGCAGAGCAGCCCCTGCCAGGGGTGTTTTGGGATCCTGAGTGTCCCCAGGGACAGGCTCCAGGGGCTGGGCTGTGCCCATCTGGGATCACCACTTGTGTAACAGGGCGGGGACTCAGAGCCACGGGCACAGCTCCCTTGTCCTGGACCCCATTATTAATTGGGGCCTGGGCACAGCACTAATTACTGTTTTCGCTGGGCTGCCTGGCTGGGAGCTTCCTTTGACTCACCCTGTTGGGAAAGTCGGCCCTGGGAGGGTTTTATCCTCCCTGCTGGGGCCTGTGAGGAGGGACCAGTCCTTGTGTGGCTGGGGTGGTGAATCCCTGGGGAATCCATCAATTTTCCTGCCTGGCAAATTCCCCCAGTGCCCCTCACAGCTCAGCTCAGGTGGGTTTTTATTATTAAGGCACCATCACTGGGCTTCATCTCCAAATAAACATCCCAGTGAATCCAACACCTCTTACATAAGAGCTGAATAAAAACCCAGTAGTGAATAAAAACACCTTATTACCAATCATAATACTATTACCAGTAATAATAATAATATTACCAGTAATAATAATATTACCAGTAATAATAATATTACCAGTAGTAACAACAGAGCTGCAGGTGCTGGGGAGGGGCAGAATAAAAGAAATTTGTCAAAGCAGCTTATTTGGGTCGTGATGAGCCTTGGAGAGCTGGGTAAGTCTTGGCTTTAACCTGAAAATACTGAATCATGCCTCAGTCTCTGTGTTTGCTGGTTTTTTTTTTTAATCCATTCCAAGTGTATTTGTAGTAAAACCACTGCCCTGCTGAAAGGAGTTTCTAGAAAGGTAAAAATAAATAGTGGTGGTGGGTGTTGTAGGCTGTGTCCTGGCAGGTCAGGAAGTCTTTGTCTTATTTATACTCTTCTTTCTTGCTGGGGGATGTGGTTTTTATGGGCAACCATCTATATTTAAAACCTCGAGAGGCTGAGGAAGCAGCATCATTTTAAATCAGATACCTGTGCTGGGCCATCAGACACGACCTGTGGGGTTGCTGAGGTTTTGGATGGGCGCTGGAAAAGCAGGAGCTGGAGCAGCTTTGGGAGCACAGAGGGGGTTTTTGGGTGCTCAGTCCGTGGGATCCCGGCCCTGGGATGTCCCTGGGGATGGGGGTGGTTCATTCAGCCCCAGCCACAACTCCTGGGCACTCAAAGCTGATTATCTGGGAGCTGCTGCCTCCCTGAGCTGTGCCCAGGCTGCTCCAGGTCCTGGCAGGGCCGTGCAGGGGCAGCTCCTCGGATGTGTGTCTTCCCCAGGCGCAGCCCAGCGGGTAACTCGGGGCTGGGGGGGCTGGAACTGGGCTTGGAAGGGAGCACAGGGAGCTTCCAGGGTGGTTTTGGGGGGGTTGGTTTGGGGAGAGCTGCCTGGGGCAGGAGAACGAGCCAGATGGACAAACAGCACCCGTTTGGGGTCTGGCAGCGGGTTCTGGAGGGGGGTTTGGGGTTAAATGGGGTGTGGCCACGTGGTTCTTGCATTGGAGTGGGATTTGTGGAATCGGGGGGGTTTTTGGTGTCTCACCTGCACGTCCTGGCTCTGGAGTTTTCCTCCCTGAGAGCAGCGTCGGGACCGTGTCCGTCTGCCCATCCCGAGGGGTTTCCCCTCCCTGGCAGTGCCACCCTGTCCCAGGGGTGTGGAACGGGAAGAGCTTCGTCACAGCCTGCATTTCTGTGGGGCTTTGCTGGGATTGGAATCATTCCTGATTCCAAAAAAAATCCCCCCAGACAGGCTCTTTATTTAACTTTGCCCCCTGTGCAGGCTGAGCTGGGGCAGCTCATCCCTCCCCCCCCTTCCCGGCAGGAATTCCAGCTTTCCCAGCCCAGCAGAGCTGAGGGAGCAGGGATGTGACAGTGTCCCTCCAGCCATTGGCCCATGGAGCTATTTTTAGGGATATTAAGCCTGTAATCAGCCTTTTTGGCCGGGGTTTGTCCTGCTTAGTCAGGATTTTGCCCGGGCAGGGTTGGGAGCAGCGGGGCAGGAGGGCAGTGGCTGCATTCCCACCCTTCCTTATCCCAGCAGAGCATCCCCACAGCCAAGGATGGAGCCTCTCCCAGCACTGCCTCACTCCCAGCCAGCCATTTCCTTGGAGACTTAGCTCAGATTGAACTGGATGGGGTTTAAACAAATTCCCTGTGGAACTCCAGGGAAATTCCCTCGGTCTGAGCTGCTCGGGGCTGTGAACAACTCCGTGCCTTGGATCCTCTGGAGAGCCTTGGATTTCACTGGCACTTCAGTGACTGATCTCTGCAGTGTGAGTCTTCTTTGCCTCCAGGAAGGCAGCTCAGCCTGCTCCAGCTGCTGCTTCCCGAAATCCTGTGCTGGGAAGGGAATCCTGTCTCGGTTGTTTGAGCCCTGGAACAGAGGTGTTTTTTTTTTTTTCCTGGAACAGTGGGGTTTTTTTTTTCCCCCAGATGAGCAGAACTGGAGGCAAGATGTCAGTTCATATTGACAGTGTTTGTAAGAAGTCGTTTCAAAGCTTCACTGAGAGCTTTTCCAAGGGAAATACTGAGTGAATTCCATATTTTTCCTGTTGTTCCCTGGCTTATGTGCAGCTTTTTTTACTGTTGGTGCTGTGAGTGAGGTTTGCTCTGTCTTGTGTTGTCTCAGTGGCTGCACTGGGCTTGTTCATCTCCATGTGGACCATAACAGATAAAATTGATATAAATTCTACCAGGAATGCTGGAATTCTGGCTGGGAGCCAGCAGCTGTTTAGCTGGAAAAACCTCCCAGTGCATCTCCAGCTCCTCGGGGTTTAAACTCGGAGTGAATTCCCACGGATGTTCCATTGCTTTTAGAGCTCTGAAGGTTCATCTCCAAAGTGTCTGACACAGCCTGGGTGGCAGGTAAACCCTGGAATATTCCAGCTGTGTCTGTGATCCCTGATTTCTGTGGGCAGCAGTTGATTCCCACCTTTCCCAGCTTCAAACCAGTTTCCAGAGAGCGCGTTATTTGCTCTCTAATAATTAGTAATTGCAGCCTGTCCTCTGGCTGGCTTTGAATTGCTTCATTTCCTGTGGTTGGGTGCAGCTGAGGAGGGTCTGCCCAGCATTTTCCTCGGGAATCAGGGACTGTGGAATCCTGGAATATCCCCAGTTGGAAGGGCCCCACGAGGACAGGGAGCTTTAGGCCTCAGAGCAGCTCCAGCTTCATCCTCAGCACGTGGTTACCTGGTTCTTTTGGGTCTGTAAGAAGTTTGTCATGCACTGTTACACCCAAGTTGGGGTGTTTTAAAATGAGAATATTCGCTGGTATCCCATGGGTTGTGGTTTTAAATTCTGCATTGTTTGTTTGGCACTTTAACAATCTAAAGAAATGAGTAGAGAATGTGTTTGGGGAAGGCCTGTGGCTTTCCTTCCCCCCTGCCCACCTCTGTGGGTGTCTCTGCCGGGTGGTTGGGTGGGTTTTGTCCTGAAAATGGGTGTCACTGTCTCCCCTTCCCTCTCTGTGTCTCCCTGGGCTGTGCCAGTGTGTGTTGGGCTCTCAAGGTGCCAAATCTGTGTTGTTTTTCCTTCGAATGAACATCCAGGTGGGTCATTTTATGTCTCAGCACCACAGCCAACCCCAGTGCCTGCTCTAACCTTGCAGCCACTAATTCCCTGAAGCTCTGGATAAGCTTCATCCCTTTTTCTCCACCGAGCTTTGAATTTGCTGCTCTGGGAGAGAAGTTCAGAGCCTGTGTCCCCCTGTCCCTGGGTGGGCTTTGGTTCTGGGGCTGCTGCAGCCCCAGCAGGAGCTGCACTGACAGGACCAGGGCAATGGTTTTAGGATGCCAGAGGGCAGGGTTGGGTGGGATATTGGGCAGAAATTCCTCCCTGGCCCAGGTTGCCCAGAGAAGCTGGGGCTGCCCCTGGATCCCTGGAAGTGTCCAAGGCCAGGTTGGAACAACCTGGGTTGGTGGAAGGTGTCCCTGCCCGTGGCAGGGGGTGGGACTGGATTATCTTTAAAGCCTTTCCAAGCCATTCCATGATTCCCTGAGCCAGACCTGCAGGAGAGAGCCAAGCCTCCATAATCCCCTGCCTTTCAGGGCCTGGCCCGTGGCAGTGCCAGGCCCAGTGAGGGGTGCAGGGATGGCACAGGGATGGCACAGTGCTCCGGATTTCGCTCGGCTGTGCCAAGGTGCCTCCCTCAGCCCTGGCAGCAGGGGCTGTTCCCGTTTCCCATCCCCCTGGAATGGCAGCTGGGACACAGCTGGGGGCGGTTCCTGTGCAGGGACAGGAGTCACCCGATGTCACCTGGGCTGGGCGGTGTCACCACTGACCCACTTGGGGTGGCTCTGCCCTGTAATGAAGGGCTGACACAGCCAGGCCTGAGCAGCAGCTCCGTGTCCTCCCTGGGAGCAGGGAAAGGTGGGAATTAGCCCCACGGGGAGCACGTAGGGACTGCTGTGGGAGCAGAGCCAAACTTTTAATGTTCTGGAGGGCAGAGGGAGGGTTGTTACAGCACAGGGACCGTCACACCTTGTGCTGGGTGAGAGGCTGTGACAGCTCTGCCTTCTGGTCCCTGCTGTACATCCTCATAAACCTGCTTGGTTTATGGAATCCCAGGCTGCCTTGGGTTGGAAGGACTTTAAACCCCTCCAGTCCCACCCCCTGCCATGGGCAGGGACACCTTCCACTAGCCCAGGTTGCTCCAACCTGGCCTTGGACACTTCCAGGGATGGGGCAGCCACAGCTTCTCTGGGAATTCCCGTTCCAGCCCCTCACTGCCCCCCCCGGGAAGAATTCCTTCCCAATATCCAGTTTGACTTCACACACCAGCAAACCTGGCCCTGGGTGGCACATTCTGTGTTTCAGACATGCTGCTGGATCTACATCCAAGAAAAACAACGTTTTCCTGTGTCCTGACCAAACAAATTCATTCCACTGGACACCACCTGGAATGATGAAAGAGATGTTAGGAAAAGCAAACTTGGGGCTCTGGGTTTTCATCCCTAGAAACATTTGGAAAGCCTGGAAGTCCAGAACAGCCTCTTCCATTTTTATTTTTTTTTAAACAGTTTTATTTTTGTGAGGACTTGCCAGAGAGTCACCATGTCCACTGATATATTTAGCTGTACGTGCTGCCATGACTTAGCAAAATCCCAGTTCCAGCCTGTTTTCACCCAGCCTCTGCCATCTGAGCCCCCAGGCTCTGAGAAAATAGGTCTGGTGATGCCCCTGGCACTTCCCAGCCTCCCAGGAGAGCGGCAATTCCAGAGGTTCTCCCATGGAGCACATCCTGCCTGGGCCCACCCACCCACCCCCCTCCATCAGGTTTTTAAGTCCAAGGACTATTTTTAGCCAGACAAAAAAGAAAAACAAACATTCCTTTGGATTAGTGCTGGTCAAAGGGAAACTCCTGCAGAAGGGACTGTGAGGCTGGGATTTGTGCTGGGATCCAGGTGGGATTTTCCTGCCGAGGGATTTGATGGGCAGCCGTGGAGTTCCCTGGGAGGAGGGAGGGGAGGCTGTGGCTGCTTTGGAATCTCTGTTTTAATCTGTTCTCTCCTGCTCTGGATCCTTTTTGGGAGTCTCCTCCTGCTCTGATTTGCTCCTTTAACTTCTCCTACCCCTTTTTTTTTTTTTTTAGGGAGGAGGGTGCTGGCCTGGACAATGGTGGGAAAGGGGATGGATCTGTTGGTGTAACTGTGGGGAAGAGAATAATTCCTCTGCCTTTCTCCTTCACTGGAGCTCTCTGTGCTTTCCTGGATTTCCCAGCTGATCCCATCCCAGAGCGGGCACGTGCTGCTTTCCCAGCCTTGGGAATGTCTGTCCCTCCTGCTGTGGCCCTCCAGGGTCACCTGCCAGGAGCTGGGTGGTGCTGGTGACTCCAGGAGATGCCCCTGTCTCCGAGGGAACTGCCCTCCCGGAGCTCTGGGAGCTGGGAATGGCACAACTCCACTCTTAATTAGCAGCAAATTGCCTGTCTGGTTCCTGTTCAGGACCTGCCAACTTGTGATGTCTCTGGTGGGAGGTGATAAAAGTGTCTGGGGGGGGGGGGGGGGACAACACTTGTGCTGGGTGAGATTTTGGGAAGGAATGTGGGAGAGTTCGTGTCCTGCTCCGGCGTCTTGGGATGATTCAAAGGCAGGCTGTGGTTTGGGAACACAGCTTTTGGGCTTGGCTCCAAAAGCCTTGGGTTTGGTGTTCTCTGGTGCCCATGGTGTTATCCAGTTCCCAGGTTTTAATCACTGGTGGGAGCGTTTTAAAAGGCAGCACGTTGGATCTTCCCGTTGGATTTTCACGTTGGATTTCAAGCTGAGATACCAAAAGCTGGTGCTTTGGTGGGTGATGGGATTGGATCCATGCTCAGGAGCAGGATAATTGGAAGGGGATGGATCCACCTTCAGGTACAGGGTATTTATGAGGTGATGGGATTATATCCATGCTCAGGAGCAGGATATTTGGAAGGTGATGGATCCCTGCTCAGAGTCGGGATGTTTGGAAGGTGATGGGATTATATCCCTGCTCAGGGACAGGGTATTTGGGAGGTGATGGCATTGGATCCCTGCTCAGGGACAGGATCTTATGAAGGAGATGGATCCCTGCTCAGGGACAGGATAGCTGGAAGGTGATGGGATTATATCCCTGCTCAGGGACAGGATATTTGGGAGGTCATGGCATTGGATCCCTGCTCAGGGACAGGATATCTGGAAGGTGATGGGATTATATCCCTGCTCAGGGACAGGATATTTGGGAGGTCATGGCATTGGATCCCTGCTCAGGGACAGGATGTTTGGAAGGTGATGGGGTTGGATCCACTCTCTGGGAAGGTGATAGGTTGGATCCATGTTCGGGCACAGTTTGAAAGCTGGAGCACAAAATTTACCTGTTAAGAACTTACTGGAGCAGGTGTCTGGAAACAGCCTTGTTAACCAGCCACTTTCTTCCCTGGGCTTTATTCCCTGGAAGTGTGGCTGACCTGTGGCACCTGTGTTTGCTTGCAGATGTTCTCAAACAACGATGAGGCCGTGATCAACAAAAAACTGCCCAAGGAGCTGCTGCTGAGGTGAGTCCCTGCCCCTGGGGGTGGGATTTGGGGCTTTGCTGCTTAAGCTTGGACTGGGTCACTCCCCAAAAAGCAGCACAAGGTCCAAGGTCTGCGTCAGCAGCAGTTTGTGCTGAGTGTGATCAAGTTTTGGGGGTTAAAATGCTGAATGAATTCGCTCCTTGCCTGTTTTGTAGGTGGAGGGACTGTAGGACTGAACGAGTCCTTGGTGAGGAGGAGTGGTGAGCGTGGGCTGGTGTGGAGAGCGGGGTTGCACTCCAGTGGGCTTTGTCCTGCTCCTGCTCAGCAGGAGCCAGATGTTCAGCAGCTGGCAGGATGGTCCTGTTGGGAAAAGATCCGCCAGATTTGTGGATTGTTAAGGTTGGAAAAGA
Organism: Pipra filicauda; assembly: GCF_003945595.2. Lineage (NCBI taxonomy): Eukaryota > Metazoa > Chordata > Aves > Passeriformes > Pipridae > Pipra > Pipra filicauda. Next base: position 60,368 of record NW_024105184.1, read on the forward strand.
CTTTTAGGATCACCCCTGTGGGATGCTCTGGCCCCGTGTGGGACAGAGTCCCCCTGGGAAGCAGGAAGGGGGTGAGGGGGTGATTGTCCCTCAGTTGGGTTCGGGTTTGTCAGTGCCTTGAGCTCAGATGTTGGGCTGGAAACGGGGGAGGCAAAGGCAGGAGGGAGCTGAAATTATTAACACCAATAAAGTTATTATTAACACCTGCAGTTCTTACACTGCAGGAAACTGGGGGTCTGTCAACACTCCGTGGCTGTAAAGTCTGGGGAGAGGAGTGTGAGACAGGAACTGCTGCTGGAACAGAGGGAACAGGGAAAAGGTCTCACTATGTTTAGTTTTCACTGCTCTGCCACCTCTGGAGTGTTATTTCCAGCCTGATTCAGGTTCTCTTATCCTGGTGTTCCTCACCCAGTGTGTGGCTGGTGGAGCCCTCCCTGCTGACAGTGTGGGTGTTTGGGTTTGGAGCCTTGGGACACAGGGAAGGGGCTGTCCAGCAGAAAAAGGGGGATTTGGAGAGTGACAAAAAATTGTCTTTCTGGGTTTTTCTGAGAGTGGGTTGTTCTTGTGGTGGGAGCAGATATGACAAAGCCGGGATTTGTCCTGGTGGGGAGGTGACAAGGCACGGGCGGGTCGGGGACAGGTTGGGAAGAGCGTGGATGTGGGAGGCAGGGAATGTGGGGAATCTGGCAGGGAGGAAAAGGCCAGGGATGGAATTTAATGGAGATTTCACATGGATTTCAGGGGAAGGACAGGTGTGTGTCCACAGGTCCAAGGAGCAGGGCCTGGGTGAGGTTTCTGGGAGGTGGAAGTGGAATGATCCCGAGTGGGACCAAGGGTTGAGGTTTGGCTCACTCCTGCCTGTGTGGAGGGACATTCACCCCCAGGGGTGTCACCTGCTGGCTCTCAGCTGGCAGGAGGCAAAGCTCTGTCAGAGTCCTGCCCTCTGGAAATGCAGGACAAACGTCCCCAATCCAGGCAGGGCTGAGCATGGGACAGGGAAAGGGGTGATGCCCCAGAGCACCGTCCCCTCCCACACCCCAGCCCCACAGAACCCCTGTACCTTTGGGGTGGCAGAGGCTGCTGCTCTCCCCTTTCACATCCTCCTGCTCTTTATTTTGCTCAAGTGCAGCTTCCACTCCTCAGCCACACACGGGAGACACGGAACCCATCTGAGATGGGGCAGGGAACAGGCCCTTCCCCAGCAGCTCTGCCCAGACACACCAGCCTTTGTCCTGCAGACACTGACACCCATTTACAGGAGATTCCTGCAGGGAAACCCATCCAAGTTTCCCTTTCAAAGGCCGCACTGTCAATCCACACTCATTAATTTTCGCAGTCTGTTGACAGTGAATTCCAGCTCTCCAAACCATCACTTATGAACTTGAAACATTTATCAACTGCTGGTTTCTCCCTGGTTCCCCCCTGATCCCGGACGTTTGCTGGGCTGGGATGGCCAGTGACACCCAGGCACCACAGGCACAAACATTCCCACAGGGAATTCTCACGGGAGCGTGAGAACTCTGATGTCCTGCTGGAATTCCCTGTGTGGTGCAGGACCTTCCCTCCCTTCGTACCACAAATCCTTCTCCAGTTGTCTGGCAGTGTTTGTGGAATCATGGAGTGGTTTGGGTTGGGAGGAACCTTAAAGCCCATCCAGTGCCACCCCCTGCTGTGGGCAGGGACACCTCCCACTATCCCAGGTTGCTCCAACCTGGCCTTGGACACTTCCAGGGATGGAGCAGCCACAGCCTCAGCAGACAATCCCAAATCCATGTCCTGGCACTGCTGTTCCTGCTGCAGCTTTGTCTCCTGCCAGCTGAGAGCCAGGAGGTGACACCCTTGGAGGTGTCACCCTTCCCACACACAGAAATGAGCCAAAGCACCAAAAAGCAGCATTCCCTGCTCTGCCCTCGTTCCTTGGCTGCTCCAGCTCCTCTTTGGGCAGTTTGGTGTCTCCAGGGGGTGAATCCATGGTCCCTGTCAGCTCCAGCTGTGCTCATGTCCCCAGAGGGGCATCTCATCCCTGTTTCCCTGTGCTGCCATTCCCGCTGCCACAGGAAAGGGGCTTTTATTCCGTGAGGTCTGGGAGCCAAACCCCAAGCCCCAGCCCGGATTTTCCGTGGCCTCTGGAGAAGGTTTCACTCCCGGGGTGATGTGGGGCTGTTAAACACCCCCACCTTGGCAGGAGCAGGGACCAGGCAGTGGGAATTGGGCTTTTCCTGGCTGGTTCATGGGCAGGTCAAGCAGTTTGCAGCTCTCTCCTGGCCTAAGCAGCTTTGATCCATGCTCTGCCTGCTCCCCCTTCCCAGCACAACCCCAGCACTGCCTCTGCCATCCAGCATTCCAGCCCCCCCCTGCTTTATCCCCAAGGAGCTGGAGTTCTTGGGAACTGATGAGGAGGTGGGAGCAGAGCTGTGATTTCTTCTCCCCCTGCCCAGCCCATGGGAGCAGAATCCACCTGGAATGGTGACTCACTGGCAGGAGCTGCTGTGGGTAATTTTAGAAGGCTGAAGGTCTAAGCTGGCTCACCTCAGAGCCCTCAGCATCCAGGGATTTCAGCAGGGGCCTGACCCTAATCCAGTTAGGGACAGTGGGAAAGTGAGGAGTCCTAGAGACCCTGAGTGGATTAAGAGGGTGAAACCTGAAAATTGCTCTAAGTGGGTGTGTTTTACCCAAACTGGCCAGGGCTGAGCTGTTCAGCTGCACGTGGGGGAGTTACTTTGCAGTGAAACAGTTTAATCCGCTGCAATTCCAGCCTTAATTCCTGTTGGGAAAGCTCAGCCTGCCTTCAGCTGCAGTCACTGCTCGGTGATAAAGTTGATTTTGTGGATTATTTCCTCGCTGTCAACTCTGAGGAGAGAAAAGACCAATGTAAAAGAGTTGGGAGCAGAACAGGAATCCTTCCTGGATGGAAAAATAAATATCCCAGCTCGGTGCCTTTGGGTCTGTTAAGGCAGAATTGGGAAAAATTATCCAAGTAATGCTTTTCTGGGCACCTTGTGCCAGTGTCCCACCACCCTCACAGGGAGGGATTCCTTCCCAATATCCCACCTAAACCTGACTTTCACTTGGAAGCCATTCCTGCCTCCACACATTCCCCCTTGTCCTGCCGCTCCAGGCCCCTGTAAATGCTCTCTCCGTGTTTCCTGTGGCTCCTTCAGGTACTGGAAGGCCACAATTAGGTCACCCTGGAGCCTTCCCTTCTCCAGGCTGAGCAATCCCAGCTCTCCCAGCCTTTCCCCACCGCTCCATCCCTCTAATCACCGGGGTGACACCCGGGACTAATCCGGGCACCGAAACCGGGCCCGTCGCCCGCTTTGATCCCTGGGCTGGGAATGGTGGCACTGCCCAACTCCTGGGAGCTGTTGCTGGAGGTGCTGGTGCCTTGGACTCGCTCCCACGTGGAGTCAGAGCCAGCCATCCCAAAATCCCTGGGTGTGCTCCGTGGGCTGGCCAAACCTGGGGCTCTGGAGCTCCGTGTGGGGCCACAACCCCCGAATTTCCTCTCCGGAGCTGCTCCAAGCTTTGAGGTTCCCTTTTCCCTGTGGCTCCAGAGCTGCTGTGTTTCCCTTTCGTTTGGGAGCTGCTGCCTCTGCACTTCTTTTCAGCTGAATCACAAAGGAGTTTTGCTGCCCCGGGCTTTTCTCCCTCCACCACCTTTGTTTTCCACGTTCCCTCTGTGTTAAACCAATAAGGTGTCTCTCGTTTCTCTTCCAGAATTTTCTCCTTCCTGGATGTGGTCACTCTGTGTCGCTGTGCTCAAGTTTCCAGGGTAAGAACCTTCCTCCTCTTCCTGGTGGGTTTTAGCAGGGGGTTGGATTTGGGGAGGCAAAGTCCTCTTGCTCCAGCCCTTCCCAGTCACACAGGGGGTTGTACCAGGGACCTTTGTGCCACTGAACTGTTATTTGGTGTCCCCTGTTAACGCTGGAAAATTCCCAGTGAAGGGGACTCCAGCCTGGAATAGCATTTTCCAGTGTCCCAGGTATGAGGGGGGTTGACTTTTTGCCCAAACCTTTCCCCTCAGCCTGGGTTTGTCCTAAAGCTGGGGAAACCCCAAAGCTGGGGATCTGAAACAGTTTGGGTGGAAATACAGGAAATTCTGATTCACAGGGGGTGCTGCAGAGCCAGTGGAAGTTTATTTCCTCCCTGGGTGTAGTTGGAGTAAGCATGGAAAAAAAAGAGTGTTTTGTTTGGGGTGGTTTCTGTCCTTCGTGGGCTTCAGCTGGTGAAATCCAGCTTGGAATATTCGCTTGGGAAAGTTCTTCCAGCTGCAGGTCAAATTATCTGGAGCTTCCAGGTTCATTCTGGGAACAGCCAGAGGAGGCACTGCCGCAGGAAGGGTGGGATGTCCATCCAGGGGAGGTGTTGGAGTGGAGTGTTCACTGTCCTGGCTGGGTCACCCCTGCACAAACTTCTCAGTGCATCAGTCCAAGCATGTTGGAATCAAAAAAATTATGCTTAGACATTATTTACTGCATTAAAACCGGCCCTGTGTGGGGCCTGGGCATTGCAGCTCCCACCTGGATAACACGGGTCTGGGGAGGGAAAGACCTTCCAGGTGAAATCCATGGCTCCAGCAGGACAGTCCCGGCTGGAACGGGATCCTGCCAATGTCAAGGTGCCCTCCTGGACTGCCCCTTGCTCCTGTTTGCACAGGGAACAGCATCACTCACCCCGTGGCACAGCACGTGAGGTACCTGCAGGAGGTGCAGGAAGGCTCTGGAACGTTCCCTGCCCGTGGAATTGTGCAGCCACCGGTGCATTTCCCACCGGAGCCGTCGCTTTTCCCGTGGACCTTCAAACAAATATCAGCAATTCAAACCACAAAGAGAAAATCACTTAATGCCCAGTTCTGCCCCCTGCTCTGACTCTGCACCTATTGTTGCCCAAGAGCTGGTGTTTTGGGCTGGGAGACGAGCTCAGGGCATGTGAGGGATGGGATGGGATGGAAAATCCACCTGTACTTATCCCTGATTTCCCAACGCTGAGCTCCTGGTTATTACCAGATCTGGTTGTTTACTTTGATTGGGTAATTAAAACTTTACACACAGCTCTGTGCTGATTCACTGAGGGCAGAATCACCAGCCCTGGGCTCCTGCCCCTCCTTTTTGGAGCAGGAACCACGTGAGATTCGGGGGGTTTGGACCAAAACTAAAGCCCCTTGTGAGCGTTGAGGGTCCCCTGGGGGGGACTCACCTTAATTCCAGCCAGGAATGTGAAGATGCCCACAGCTCCTCCCACTCTGGGGGCACCAATTCCCTCCCTGGGGGACCTGGAATTCCAAGTTATTCCCTGGGGTAGTCCCAGCAAGTGCTTCTGGTACCTGCCCAGTTCTCCATGTTGGAATTCCCCCACTGGCTTTTCCACCTGGGACACTGAGAATGTTGTTCCTCCAAGGAACAAAACTGGGACTGGATCCCCCACTGACCTTTTTTTTTATCATATTAACCACACATTTACATTTTTTTCCCCCCAATAAAGGCATGGAATGTTCTGGCCCTGGATGGCAGTAACTGGCAGCGAATTGACCTGTTTGATTTCCAGAGGGACATTGAGGTATCATTAAGTGACATACAAACCCATTTTTTTTTTCCCCCTTGTTAAACTGTAATTACAGCCTAGAATGGATTCATACTCCCAGAGTAACCCTTTTTTACCTTCCCTGGAGATAGAGATCATTAATTTCAGCTCTTCAGCTTCGAGGAGCCTTTTAAAGTCTTGGCAATCCCATTCAGCTTTTGAAAATGGACAGAATTATGTGTGTGCATCAAGCCTTGAGAGGGGCTAATGGAAGGAAAGTGGTTTTGCCTGTTCTGAAAAAACAGAAATTAGTAGAAAAAGTGTGTTTTGGGGGAAAACTGCTGCTTATTTGGAGCAGAACTGAGGCTGTTTCTCCTTCCCCTCCCAGTCAGCACAGCACTGATGAGACCACAAAGGCTGAATGTCTGTTGAATCCTTCCCTGTCTGTCTTTAATATCAAAAATTGAAATTTCAGTGAAGATGATTTGGGGGGGACGAGGTCAAAAGTTGTCCCTGACAAGGTGCAGCTTTGGAGCTGCCTCGTTGTTGGATCTGTGGGATGTGGGCTCTGCACTCATAGGGATGGTCTTAAAATGGAAAGTGCCTTGAGCAGGAAAAGGGAGCAGAAAAAAAACAGCCCTCAGAATGTTTTATTCCATTTAAAACAAAAAAATCCTGAAAAAACCCGACCCCTTTTAAAAGAAAACGCTGGGATTTGTTGTTCCTCACCTCCAGAACCTGCTGGGCTTCCTGACGTGCTCAGGCTTTGCTTGGAGGGAGTTAAATCCAGCAGTTGGTGTAAATTATTGATACAGACGTGTTTGGATCCCCTAATCCAAGCGGGATCCACAGCCTTGCCAGAGGAATTGCAAAATCTGGGAGTGTTGCAGCTTCTCCAGCCTTTTTACAGGGATGTGGAGGTCGTGGAGCTGCTCCTGTGGCCCAAAACTCACCTTGGAGATCTCAGTGTCCATCTTTGGTTGTGGAATTATGTCGTGTTGAGCCTGATCCTTGGTTTTGGGGGCTTTTTGGGGACTGGAAAAGAGATTCTAGAGGAGCATCTTCAACTTCTGTTGCTCTTAAATGCCAGTTAGTGCAGGGAGAGCCAAGGGATGCTCCTGGTTTGTGATGAACAACCAAAGCACAGGGGGAGGTTCTGGATTGCTGAGCACTGCTCAGATACTCTCCAGAGGGTTTGCCCTTCATTCCCAGGGAGAGAGGGAAATCTGGGCTCTTTGGAGACTTCCAGTGAACACAGATTTGAAATAAAAAAAGCCTTTTTCTGGATCTCTCGAGCCACAAGCGTTTGAATCCCTTTTCCTGCCAAACTCCTGGGCTGGTTCTGCTCCTGAGTGGAAGTTTGGGCTTATCCCTTGGAAATCCTGCTGCCCAGCTCCCCTCCCATTCCCTGGGCAGTCTGTGTGGATGTCCAGGAGCCCCAAACTGGGGGAAGTTCCTTGGAATTCCCCCATCCTTGGCCGATGGGCTTCAGGGAACTGCTCCCTGTCTCTCCATCTTCAGAAGCTGAATAATCCCCCCCTTTCCCCTTCCCTTAGATCCTTCCCGTGGCATTTTTATTTCCTCAGCACCCTAAAGTAACAAACTTGTTGTTAACCTGCCAAATGTTGAATCCAGCTGTTTGGGGGGTTTTTTTTGGGGGGGCAATGCTGAGGTGCCCTTTGTGTCTCCCCCAGGGCCGGGTGGTCGAGAACATTTCCAAGAGATGTGGGGGATTCCTGCGGAAGCTGAGCCTGAGGGGCTGCCTGGGAGTGGGGGACAACGCCTTAAGGTAGAGCTGCACCTTCTTCCCGCTTGGAATCGGGCTGGGAAGGGGGATTTGGCCCCTCCATCCACCCAGGACGGGGATAATCCAGCACCACTTCGTGCCCCAGCCCCTCAGCCCGTGTGTGTGTGAGGGAAACCTCGAGGGCAGGGGCAGCCATTGCTCATTTCCCGCTTTAATTGGTCATTTTTAACCCCAGCCCGGGTTCAAAAGTCTCGTTAAAATTCAGTTTTTCTCGGTTCTCATTAAAATCCTGTCAGCTGCTGTTCCAAACTCAGGAGGGGTTGGCACTGAGGGGCAGCTGAGGCCTTTAGTGGGGCTGGGAAATCCCAGGGCATGAGGTGGGCCAGCAGAAATCACTGGTTTTCTGGATTTCCTTCTATTTTCTTGGGTTTGTCCTTTATTTTCTTGATTTTGTTCTTTGTTTTCTTTATTTTCTTTTACATTTTCTTGATTTTCTTTTACATTTTCTTGTTTTTCTTTTACATTTTCTTGTTTTTCTTTTACATTTTCTTGTTTTTCTTTTACATTTTCTTGATTTTCTTTTACATTTTCTTGATTTTCTTTTACATTTTCTTGTTTTTCTTTTACATTTTCTTGGTTTTCCTTTATATTTTCTTGATTTTCTTTTATATTTTCTTGGTTTCCTTCTTTACTTGTTTTCTTCTCGATTTTATTGCTTTTCTTCATTCTTTTCTTATTTCTTGATTCTCTTGATTTTCCTCTTGATTTTCTTGATTCCTGTTTCTTGACTATTTTCTTTTCTTGCTTTTCTTGATTTTCTTCTTCTTTATTGATTTTCTTTGTTATTGATTTTCTTCTTTATCAGTTTTCTTCTTTATTGGTTTTCTTCTTTACTGGTTTTCTTCTTTATTGGTTTTCTTCTTTATTGATTTTCTTCCTTATTTTCTTCTTTATTGATTTTCTTCTTTATTAATTTTCTTCCTTATTTTCTTCTTTATTGATTTTCTTCTTTACTGATTTTCTTCCTTATTTTCTTCTTTATTGATTTTCTTCTTTATTAATTTTCTTCCTTATTTTCTTCTTTATTGATTTTCTTCTTTACTGATTTTCTTTACTGATTTTCTTCCTTATTTTCTTCTTTATTGATTTTCTTCTTTACTGATTTTCTTCCTTATTTTCTTCTTTATTGATTTTCTTCCTAATTTTCTTCTTTATTGATTTTCTTCCTGATTTTCTTCTTCATTGATTTTCTCCTTTATTGATTTTTTCTTCTTTACTGATTTTCTTCTTTACTGATTTTCTTCTTTACTGATTTTCTTCCTTATTTTCTTCTTTATTGATTTTCTTCTTTACTGATTTTCTTCTTCATTGATTTTCTTCCTTATTTTCTTCTTTATTCCTCCTTTATTTCTTCTTTAACGCTCGAGACCGTTCTGCCAAACCTTAATGTGCTGTGTTCCGTGTCACACAACTGCTGTAAAGCACCTGGAATTCTGTTCCCTGGCCAACCCAGTGTTTTCCCTCCCTTTCCCAAAGGACCTTTGCCCAGAACTGCAGGAACATCGAGGTGCTGAACCTCAATGGCTGCACCAAGATCACGGACGCGTGAGTAGAGCTCTTCCCTCAGCCCTGGCTGCTCCAGGGCCTGTTCCCCATCCCTTTTTTAAGGGAAAGCCAGGCTTGGGGGTGTGGGAGATCATGGAATCATGGAATGGGTTGGCTTGGAAGGGACCTTAAAGCCCACCCAGTCCCACCCCTTGCCGTGGGTTGGACACATTCCACAATCCCAGGTTGCTCCAAGCCCCGTCCAGCGCTTCCCACAACCTCTCTGGGAGTTCCATCCCAGTGTCCCCACCCCCCTGCTCCCCCCAGAGTGCCCCTCCCATGGGATGTGTGTGAGCTGGGATGGATCCGTGGCAGGAATTGTCTCCCTGTCTCTCTTCCAGCACCTGCACGAGCCTCAGCAAGTTCTGCTCCAAACTCAGGCACCTGGACTTGGCCTCCTGCACCTCCATAACCAACCTGTCCCTGAAAGCACTGAGGTAGGAGCCAGCAGCACCGGCTGTGCCAGCACAATCCTGGAATTAAGGTTGGAAAAGACCTCTAAGACCACCCGGGGAACGTCCCCCTCGGAGCCGAGGTTTGGGAACTGCCCCCCCTGGGGGGGATGTGGGAGTGTCTGCGCTCACAGGGCTTCCAGGAATGGGCATTTCAGGGGTGAAAAAGCAGGATTGCCTCCCAAAAACAAACCAGCATTCCCATGTTTTCCCCTCTCTCCCCCCCAAGCGAGGGATGCCCGCTGCTGGAACAGCTCATCATCTCCTGGTGCGACCAAGTGACCAAGGACGGGATCCAGGCCCTGGTCAGGGGCTGTGGGGGGCTCAAAGCCCTGTCCCTGAAGGGCTGCACCCAGGTATGGCTCTGGAAAAGGGGGATGAGCACAGCTGGGATGTTCCTGCTGCTCCTCAGGGGGTGGGGAGGAAACACTAGGCATTTCTTTTACATCCCAAAAAGTTCCGTCGCCCAAAGGCCCCCAAAGCCCTTCTGTTGCCCCCTCAGCTCCAGTGGGTGGGTTTTAGCAGTGCCAGGTTGTCTCAGTGCCTGTGTTTTCCCCCCCCCCAGCTCGAGGATGAGGCCCTGAAGTACATTGGAGCACATTGCCCCGAGCTGGTGACTTTAAACCTCCAAACCTGCTTGGTAAGTGAGGCTTCCCAACATTCCAAGCCCATCCCTGAGCAGAACCCTGTGGAATGTGCTCCGTCCTCGGTGCAGTTGGAGCAAACAGTTGATGAAAAGCAGATTTTTTGGTGCCATTCAGGAGGGTTGAATGAGCCCCAGAGCAGCCTTTGCTGTGTCAGGGTTGTCCCTCCCTTCCCTGCCCTCCCGAATTCATTTGCAGGATGAGCTGGAAAAATTCTTTCCATCAGTCCTGGAGAGTGGCCCTGCCAGGCCTTTCCTCTCATCTCTTTGTGGAACTGAACCCAAAAATGCAGTTTTCCTGCACAGAAGGGCCCTGAGCCAGTTCTGCAGTGCCAAAAATGTGCATTTTTGCCAAAAAATAGATTGGAATGGGCTCTCTGTACGTGCCATCACACAGTTAGTCTGGAACAGCAGCTGGGCAGCCTCTTCCTTTTCCAAGGAAGTGGGCCCTGTGGCCAGGGATGGGGCTGGATAAAACCCCTGTGTCTGGGAATGGGGCTGGATGGAATCCCTGTGTCTGGGAATGGGGCTGGATAAACCCCCTGTGTCTGGGAATGGGGCTGGATGGGATCCCTGTGTCTGGGAATGGGGCTGGATAAACCCTCTGTGTCTGGGAATGGGGCTGGATGGGATCCCTGTGTCTGGGAATGGGGCTGGATGGGATCCCTGTGTCTGGGAATGGGGCTGGATGGGACCTCCTGTGTCTGGGAATGGGGCTGGATGGGATCCCTGTCTGGGAATGGGGCTGGATGGGATCCCTGTGTCTGGAAATGGGGCTGGATAAACCCCCTGTGCCCAGGGATGGTCTTTCCAAGCAGGAATAGCAAAGGCAGGAATCCCAGCCCCTTCCCCATCCCTCCCCTGGCCCCACTCCCAGACACCTCCCTGCCCACAGAAAAACGACTTCCCCAACATTTCCAAGCCACTCCAGTGGGGTTTCTCCTGTCCCAGCTGCTCCAGCAAAACCCCTCGGTGCATTTTGGGCTCGAGGGAGCCAGAACTCCTCCCGGGGGGGCTGGAACTGTGGGAGGGGAAATCCGTGGAATCTCACGTGGAATGTCACCTTCGTCCCGCAGCAAATCACGGACGACGGGCTGATCACCATCTGCAGGGGCTGCCACAAGCTGCAGTCCCTGTGTGCCTCCGGCTGCTCCAACATCACCGACGCCATCCTCAACGCCCTGGGGCAGAACTGCCCTCGCCTCAGGTGGGTGTGCCCCGGAATTCCCCGGAATTCCCCGGAATTCCCACCCCCAGGTGGAGCGGGGGGTCCTGGGGGAGCGCTCGGGTGCCGCCGGGGCCGTTTTCAGCCTTCCTGGAAGGGCAGTTTTTGTCCCTGAGCTTCATCCAGGTGTGGTTTTTTGTATGGGATGAGCAGAGGAAAAACCAAATTCAT
>NW_024105184.1:85331-96831 GCF_003945595.2 Pipra filicauda
GAGGGGTCCCACAGGAATTCCACCGTGTTGAGCAGCGTGGGGTGGATTTGGGGCTCGAGGACGCCGACCGAGAGCGGGATGTCTGCGGGAGGGGGGTGAGCGCGGCCCCCGCAGCCCCAACCCGGGGGTCCCCCGGCCCCGGCACCCACCGATGTCGAGGATTCGGTCGCCGGGGCGGCTCCACCGCCAGCCCTCGAGCTGCTGCTGCTCCGAGTATTGCAGGCGCCGGTCGTGGAAGGACACCCGGACCACGCTCTGGGGACAGCGGCGGCCACGGGCTGAGCCCGCGGCCGGACACGGCCGGACACACGGACACAGGCTGAGCCCACGGACACGGCCGGACACACGGACACAGGCTGAGCCCACGGACACGGCCCCACAGGAGACTGTGCTGGACGGGGCTGGACTGGGGCTGAGCTGGGCTGAAATGGGGCTGAACTGGAGCTGAACCCGATCTGAACTGGAGCCGGAATGGGACTGAGCTGGGACCGGACCAGAGCTGAGGTGGGGCCGGACTGGGGCAGAAATGAGGAAGAACTGGGGCTGGGATGGGGCTGGACTGGGACAGAGCTGGTGATGAAGAGGGGTTGAGATGGGGCTGGACTGGGGTAGAACTGGGACAGAACTGGGGCCGAGTTGGGGCTGGACTGGGACAGAACTGAGTCTGGGCGGGGGCTCTGGCACAGCTGAACCGGGACTGCAGCCCAGAGCTGTGCCCCGAGCCTCCCCACGTCCCTCCCCGTCCTGGGGGTCCCCACCCCGGCTCACCTTGACCATCCTCCGTCCCTCCGCGGGGTCCCCCCGGGGGGTCCCCACCATGCGGATCTCGTACGACTGCCCTGGGGGGGGGGGTGGGTGAAGGGGGGAAAAGTGGGTGCTGAGGCCCCGGGGAAGAGGCGCGTCCCTCCCCCAGAGCCCCCCCGGACTCACCCTGGTTGAGGTAGGTGAGGGTCTCCTCGTGGTGCCGCACGGCGGGGGAGGTGGGGGTGCACAGGATGTACTGGAACGCCGGGAATTCCGGCTGGGACGTGGAGATGCCGTTGGGCTCCTCCTGCTTCAGGTAGGGCAGGACGGGGGGGTCCCTGCGGGAAAACAATCCCCCAAAAAAAGGTGGGCACCCAACCGTGCCTCGGTTTCCCCCAAAAGCATCGGATTTGGGGGGTGGGAGCGGTACCTGAGCACCCCAGAAGGGGGCAGGGGGTACATGTCCCCGGCGCTGGACCAGTAGTGGTCGGGTTGGCCGTGCCAGAAGAGCATTTTGGGGGGGGCCTCCAGGGGGGGACACCCAACGAACAGGGTGGCAGCAGAGAGGGACAGGCGGGTGCCCCCCCCATGGATTTATAGGCACAGGGAGGGGTGATGTAAGCGGGGTTGGGCCCAGTTTGCCCCAGTTGGGCCCAGTTTGAGGTGTTGACAGTAAATAGTGGGGGGGGGGGGAGGGGGCACCGTGTTTGTTGTCACAGAGGGAGGGGAGGACACACGGGGGGGACTCCCCGAGTCCCTTTGTCCCAGCCAAGGACACCCTCCCCTGGTGTGTGTGTGTGTGTCCCTCATTTTAATTCCTTTAATTTCCCCCAGATTTGGCTCATTTTGGGGAGAAAAAGGGTGTTTCACTGAGCCCCCCCCACAGGCATTAAGGGAACCAGCCCCTCCCTGGGGTGCAGATTTTGGGGGGGGGTTTCTATGGCTGCTCTCCCCCACCCCTCAGGGTGTCACTGGGATGTGACATGAGGGGGTGTCACACTTTGGGGACACTCGACCTCTCCCCCCCAGCCCTGTGCCCAGGTGGTCCCACCACCCGTGTGATGAGCTGGGAGGGTCTCAGCTCCATTTATAACCCCCCCCCGGTTATAAATCCCCCCAGGTGGGCCCAGGGGTGGTGCAGAGCTTTGGGGGAGGCTGTGTCCGTCTGTCCATCCATCCCCAGGGCCAGGATGGGTCTGGTAAGGAGCTGCTTGGGGAATTTGGGGTGTCTTAGGGGGACCAGACCCACCTCTTGGGGGGCTCCCTGGTGTGAGCTCCACCTTAAGTCCCCTCCCCCAGCCCTGGGTCCTTTCCCCTCTGGGGGTGCAGAACCCCCAAAACCTTCCCCTGGACATCAGCTCTGCCCTGAGCCTTTGGGGGGATTTTGGATGGATCCAAGGACCTCCTGGCTCCCTGAGCCCCCCATAATCCTGCCTGGAAGCCCCAGGGGTAGATCCAGCCCCAAACTGGGGAGCAGCAGCAGCAGCAGCTCCTCCACATCTCATCCCATCCCATCCCATCCCATCCCATCCCATCCCTCCCCGCTCCAGACACGGACACTCAGCAGGAGGGGTCCCGGATGGTTTTTTATTGGGTGCTGGAAGCTGGAACACACTCCCTGGCAGGGACAGCCCGCGGTCACTTCTTGGCCTCCTCCTCCTTGGAGAGGGTCTTGATGATCTCCTCCTTCTTGGCCTGCAGCCGCTCCTCCCGCCGCTTCCGCGCCTCCTTGGTCTTGGAGCGCCGCGCCTCCGCCTGGTCCCTGCGGGATCGAGGGGTCTGGGTGCAGCAGGAGCACCTCAGACAGCCCCAAAACCACCCTGACCCCTGTCCCCAGTCTCCTCCCGCTGTCCCAGACCAGCCTTGCTCCAGCACCCACGTCCCTCCCACTGGATTTCGGGGTTTTCCCTTCGCTCTGGCCCGGGAGGAGCCAGCAGGGGCTGTGTGGGGTCACAGCCTTTACTGAATCCCAGGGTGAAGTTATTCAGCCTTTCCCCCCCAGGATTTTGGGATCTCTCCCCTCCCCCTGGTCAATCATTCCCCGACTCCAGCAGCTGCTCAGGAATTTCCCAGTTTCTCCCTCTGAGCATTAAACCCCCCCAGTGAAACACAGAACTCCACCACGATCCCACATTTCTCTGCTTCCAGCCAGCCCTGCCCAGTTCGGGACCGACCCCTCCCACCAGGGCCAGAATCCAGCAGGAATGACCCACGGGGAGGGGTCACTCCTGACAAACCCCCCCTGCCCAGGGCAGCACTCACGCCAGGAGCTTCTTGCGGGCCTTGTCCGCCTTCAGCTTGTGGATGTGCTCCATGAGGATCCGCTTGTTCTTGAACACGTTGCCCTTGACCTTCAGGTACAGGCTGTGGTACCTGCGGGGGTGGGACGGGGCGGGACATCAGCCCAGGGAGGGTTTAACTCCATTCCCAAGGAGCTGGGGCGGCAGGAAGGGGGTCTGGGTGTGTGGGATGTAAACTGGGGGGGGGTTTGGGGTGCAAACTGGGGGTGGGGTGTCTGTGGGTGCTGCCCCCACTCAGGGTGACGCTGGGATGTGACAAGGGAATGTCACACACGGGGGCCTCTCCAGCCCCGTGCCCAGGTGGTCCCATCACCTGTGTGATGAGGTGGGAGGGTCTCAGCTCCATTTCCTGTGGGTGGGACCCCTCCCTTTATTAAGCCCCTCCAGGTGGGCCCGGAGGTTGTGCAGAGCTCAGGGGGGAGACTGTGCCTGTCTGTCCATTCCCAGTGCTGGGATGGGTCTGGAAAGGAGCTGCTTGGGGTGTCCCGTGGGGGCCTCACCCAGCTCCGGGGGGTTCCCTGGTGTGAGCTCCAGTCCCCCCAGCCCCATGTCCTTCCCCCCTGGGCCTGCAGAGCCCCCCCCAGCCCCGTGCCCACACTCACATGTGCCGGTCGATCTTCTTGGACTCGCGGTACCTCCGGAGCAGCCGCCGCAGGATCCGCATCCGCCGCATCCAGGTGACCTTCTCGGGCATGCGGGCGTTGGCCGTGCCCTTCCTCTTACCTGGGCAGGGCGAGCCCCAAAACCCGCCAGTTAAACCCCAAACTCCTCCCAGAGCGTTTAATCCCCCTCTTCAGCTCAAGTTAAAAACCATCCACAGCCAAGCCAAGGGTTTTCCATCTCTGTGACCAAACCCACTGGGATATTTATTCCCCAGCGTGAGGGAGCAGCAGGACCAGGTACCACGGGAAGTGGGTGATTTACCCCATTCCCAGGGGTCCCTCGGCCCTGGGGGTCCCTGTGTGTGGCACTTTCATTATATTTTATTATATTACTTTCATTATTTAAATATTTAAACTCTAGTTTGGTGGGGGATGTATATCCGCAATCATCAAATGAAATCAGAGTCAGCCACGTTGAACTGACATTCCCATTTTCCTGTACAACGTTAATTTTTAAATTAAGCTGATCAGGGAGGTTTCTAAAAGACAAAAAAAAGTACAGCTTTGGATTTAGATGGAAGTGATTGAACCGCCCAGGATCAAGGATTGAACAGTCACAGCCAAACTGGGGGTCTCGGGAGGGGAGGGGAAGCTGAATTTTAGGGGTAGCCTAAAATTCTGGAATCCCCAGACTGGCACAGGGCCTCTCCGGGGTGGGGGCTGCCCCTGGGGGTCCCTGGTGCCCTGCTGTGTGTGGGGTGCAGCCCTCACCGATGCCCATGTGCCGGCCCTTCCTGCGGGCCAGCGTGTTCTTCCTGCAGCGGGCGCGGGAGTGCACGGTCACGGGCTTCCTGATGATCAGCCCATCCTTGATCAGCTTCCGGATCTGCTGCCCTGCAAAACACGGCCAACACCTCCTCTGGAGCCCTCAGGTGAGCACAGATCCCCCCTCGTCCCCCCTGGGTGAAGGCTGGGAGTGCCATGGAAGGTGGGTCTCCCCACAGAGCCCCTCACGCTGCTGGAGCTGCTCCGTTCTCTCTGCCAAATCTCCCAGAGAATCTCCCAATTCCCTCACTGATTATCTCACAGGGCACCAGGGAGCTCTGAAAACCCTGGAAACCCCACTTGGAGGTGGGAAAATAAAGCTCCTCAAGTGGCAGAATTTTACCCGAGCCAGAATCTCACCTAAGGCAAAAGCTGGGCTTGACAATCCTGGGAGGCTTTTTCCAGCCTCAATGGTTTTATGATTCTAAACCAACCTCGCTGTCACTGAGCCTCCCAAAAGCCCTCTTCCCGCTCTGCTGGTGGATCCCTTTCCCCCAGGGCCCCTCGGGCAGGGCTGTGCCCAGGACATTTCCCCCCCAGTGCCCAGGACATTCCTCCAGTCCCCGGGACATGCCCCACTCACGGGAGTTGGCGTTGGCGATCTCGTTGGTCTCATTGGGATCCAGCCACACCTTCTTCTTCCCGCAGCGCAGGACGCTGGAGGCCAACCTCTTCTGGAGCCGGAGCATACTGGGAGAGGGAGGGACAGGGATCAGGGGGGCTCTGCACCCCCCTCAGGGACCCCCCCTCATCCCTTTCAGGGCCCTGCCTGAGGCCCCGTGGGATCCAAGAGGCGCATCCAAGGCCCGCAGGGCTCGAGACCGCCGTGCCCTCCCCGCTCAGGGTCCCCCGCACCCCCAGACCCTCCTCATGACCCCCTGCCGGTCCCTCAGCGCGGCCCCCGCCGCCATCGCGCCCCCTCCGCCATTTTCCTGCGAGGCTCCAGGAGGCCGCAGCCGCCTCGCAGCGCCCGGGACAGCCCCGCGGCACAGCCGGGACCCCTCCCCGGTACTCAAACCACCCTCCCCGGTGTTCCCCGATGCCCGCCGGGCCCCCGCAGCCCCCCCGAGCTGCCCCGGCCCCGGTCTCACCTCATGGCTGCGGCGCCCGGGCCTGAGGGAGAGGGGGGGGCAGGCGGTGCTGGCCCCGCCCACGACCCGCGGCACATACCACCCGCACCCCACCCGCAATCTGCAGCGGCCTCGGGGCCACTCAAAGCGAGGTGAGGGGATATACGCAGTGAGATTATGCGTGGTTACATATAGAGGAGATACGCGTGGCGCGGAGACCCACGCGGGACGGCCGGGAGGGATGTGGGTCCATCTTGGCCCCCCCTTCAGAGGAGAAGGGGTGGTACAGTCCGACGCGTGCGCGTGGCGGGAAGGGCCGGGCGGGGGCTGCGCATGCGCGATAGGGGGACGTGGGAGGCACGTGGAGGGGACTGGGGGGACTGGTGGCACTGGGAGGGACTGGGAGCACTGGCAGGGACTGGAGTGGGGTCAGGGGGTGCCCCCGCACCGCTGGTGGCGCGAGAAGCGCAGGGCCGAGGGTGCAGGGCCCGGCCAGGCCCATACTGGAAGTCTTGGCCCTGTGCTGTGCCTGGACTGGTCCATACTGGGAGTCCTGGATGTGTCCTGGGATCAGCCCAGCCCAGCCCATGCTATAGAAGGTCTGTCCCTGTCTTGGGATCAGCCTGGCCCATACTGGGAGGACTGGTCCTGTCCTGGCCCCTCCCTTGAGGGGATCCCCCTCATCCCACACTCACCCTCCAGGCAAACGTTCCTTACAGATGAATTCAACACCAGCAGGGAATGGGATCCCTGTCTTTCCTTCTTTCCCAAGAATTTACCCCAAAGGCTCAACTGGGATCTCAGATCCTGCGCTGTCCCAGCTGAGGATCAAGTTCCACCTCTTTTCCAGCGATTCTGGCTCTGCTGGGAAAAGGGAATTCATGTTTTCCTGGGAAATAACGTCCTGATGGGGCAGGTGACGGCACAGAACATTCCACCTTCCCAGTTTTCTGTGGTTGGACTGAGCAAGGTCTGGGTGTATCCATGGCACTGCTTTGCAGCTGGAAAACTGAGGCAGGGACAGGCTGGATGATGTTTCCTGCCCCAAAAACGCCGTGGTGAGGCTGGAGAGGGGCCTGGCGGCTCTTGGTGTGATCCAGAAAAGAGCTGGAGCCTCCCTGGGAACAGATTGTTAAAGAGTTCCTGGAAAAGGGAAAGCTTGGGAGATGCTAATGTATGGATTGTGACTGGCCTAAAAACACAGGGGTGTCTTCAGGGCTGAATTCCTGCCTTAAATCCACCTTCAATCCAGCAAAAATGCTGCTTTTTTCACCGCCCTGATGTGAAACAATTCCCAAATCCGCCGTTTTTGCAGCGGTTTTTCCTCCTTCCTTCCAGCTGGGAGTGGCTGGAGAGTGAAAACCCCCCAAAAGCACCTTGTTAAACCCCAAGATCACCTCGTTAACCCTCCAGAGACTGGATGCTGACAATTCCCTCGGGATCTGGCGGCCGCCGCGCTCCCAACATATGGTGTGAGGAGAGGAGCCTCTGCCGACAGATTTTTGGTTCATTTTCCGAGAAAAACACGGATAAACACAGGCTTTTGCTGTTTAAAAACTGACTCATCATTTTCCTTAAACAAACAGCCCAATCTGGAGGCTCCTGAGGCGGGAGAGGGCTCGGCTTGGGATTGCCAGCCCGGGGGTTTCTCCGCTGGGATCGGTGTCCCGGGGGAGCTCCGGGATGGGGACGGGTCAATGTGCGGGATGTTGCCCCTGTGGAAGCGTCACCTGGTGCTTTCCAAGGATTCTGGGATGAGGAGACCCCCCTGACCCCGAGTTTGAGGAGTTTCAGGTAGGGATGCTGCTGCTTGTGCTGTTCCAGGGGATTTGCCATCCCTCCTCTTCTCATTCCGTTGGCTTCCCGGGCATATCCATGGCTGGATGCCCACCAAGCTTGTCCTGGGAGCAGTGGGGGGGCCCGGGGAGCCCCCCCTCACCCCGGGGAGCAGGAGCAGCTCCGGCAGCGGGAAGGAGGTGCCGTAATTCCCTTGTGCTCCCACGCGGTGCCAGGGAATGGTGCACCCGCCCCCGGGCACGATCCCGGCTGGAAGGGCCCCCCCAGCCCCCCAAAACACCCCCTGGGACGCCCCCAGACCCTTCAGGGATTTCAGCTCCACGTGGTCCAGGCCTGGGAGAGGTGGGAAAAGCAGGAGGCAAGTAGGTTTGGGGTTGGGGGGCAATGATTTTCCTACACCTGGAGCTTTTCCAGGCACGGGGGGGGGCTCTGGGATGGTGTCCCGGGATCACTGGTGTGACCTGGGGCATCTCCTCCCCCTCCAAACCCCCCCTTCCCTATGGAAGCACCTCACGGTGCTGGTGATGGATGGGGGCTGAGGATGGAAAATGTGGTGTCAGCTGTCCCAGGAGCCGGGATAGGAGCAGGAAAAACCCCTCTGGAGGGGGCCGGGGGGGGGCAAAGGAATTTTTAACTTTCCAACAGCCGGTACCGTCAGGAGAGATGGGGGAGGGGGCTCAGCTGGGTCCTGCTGGGGAGGGGGGAGTCCATTCCCCCATCCCGGGGTCCCGGGGAGGGGGGACAGGGGGACACTATGTCCTGCCTGGCACGTGCTGCAGGAGAAGGCAGGGGGGTCTGGGGGTCCATCAGCACTTGTGGGGACCCCCCGTTGCCGTGGGGTCCCCAGGGTACCCCATGGCTCTGTGTGTGGGTAGGGGCACCCCTGGGGGGGCTCCCCGCGGGGGAGGGTTTGGGGGAAGAAGGTGAATTTTAGGGGCAGCCTCGTCCCGAGGGAGCCCTGGAATCCCCAGACTGGCACATCCCTCTCCAGGCACTGACACTTGGGGGTGGGGGCTGCCCCTGCGTGTCCCCCCCCCCGACCACACACAGCCTGGGGGGGGACACGACTCTCTTTGGGGTCCCCCCCCCAGTCAGGAAATCTAAAGGCTGGTGGGAACTACTGTGCCCCCCCCCCCCCCCCCGGTTAGGGGAGGGGGGATCGTCATCGCCCCCTTTTCGGGAAGGGGGATCTTCATCGCCCCCCCTTTTGGGAAGGAGCTGTATTGGGGGTCCCCTCCCTGGGAATGGAGCGGAGAGGCCGCATTCCCACAGCCCCCATCCCCCCGGGAATGTGGTGGGAGCGGCCGCCCGCCATCCCTGTCCCCCCCCCCACACCACCACCACAAAACAACACAAAACACCACCAACCCACCCCCCCCCCCCGCCACCATCCCCACTCCTCCTTCCTCCTCCTCCTCCTTCTCTTCCTCGTCCTCCTCCTCCCTCTCTCCGTCACCGCGGGGGCCAGGCCTGAGCTTCATCGTCATCGTCATCATCTTCCTCTGTGTGGTTCCCCCCCCCCTCCCCACCATCCACCCACCCATCCATCCCAAAATCCCGCCGAGCCCGGCGCTTCCATGGTGCGGGAAGGCGGCATGGCCCGGACCCCTTACAGCTCCTCGCAGGACATCCAGATGGACGTCTTGGACAACGCCGCGCTCCAGGTGACACCCCCGGGAATTCGGGGGGTCGCGGGGGGGGGAGGGGGGTGGCAGCACCACCCACACCCCCAGGGTGAACGGCGAGGGGGGGGGGGGCGCATCCCGTGGAATTCCCACATCGCCTCGGGAGCGATGGATGGGGCTCATCCCCCTCCTCCCTGATCCCTGCACCCCGTAATGGAAGTGATTCCCCCCCCCACACCATCCAAAATAAAGGGTGTCCCCCCCATAACCCTGGGAGAGCCCCCAAATTCACCACCGCCCCCCTCCCAGTTTCCCAGTCCCCGCGGGTTTGCCCACCGGGATGGGGAGGTGGGTTTTGGGGTGGGAGGGGGGGCTGTGCCCACGGGGAAAGTTGTAGGCATTGGGAAAACTCCGTTGGGGTGATGCCCCCCCACCCCCTCAGCGTGTCCCCTTGGGTTTGGGGGGAGGAGGGATGTGCCCCTCGCTGGTTCCAGTGGGGTGGGGGGCACTGGGGGCTGCTGGAGCAGCTCATTCCCATTCCATGGGGACAGACCCCCCTCTCTTGGGGAGCATCAACCACTTGGGGTGACAGTTTTTTGGGGGGGGAGGGACAGAGGACCCCCCGGAATTCCCTCCCTGAGCCCCAGCCACGTCCACCCCCTGTGGGTGGGATGTGGGGGGGTCCTGGACCTAAAAATACCCAGTGTGGAGACCCCCTACCCCGGGCTGGGGGGCAGCTGGGCCCACCTGTCCCTTGGGGACACTGGGGGGGGGACAAACCCTCTCCCACCAGCGTGTCCCCCTTCTTGACCCCCACCCAAGGTCCCCCCCACCCCCAGGAGCTGCCTCGGGGTGGGCACTGGGGTCTCCCCATCTCCTCCAGTCCATCCCAGCGGGAAGGAGCAGGGGGGTTACGTTGGGGTGGGGGGTGTGGGTGGGTGTGGGGGTGCACATGGTGCCCACACTGGCAGGAGGGGGGAGCTCGGGCACCAGGGGGCTGGTGGGGAGTGGTTGGGTTTGAGGTGCCCCCCAAAGCTTGACCCCCCTGGTTGGGTTCCGGTTTGACTGTGGGGCTGCAGTTCGAGCCCCCCCATCTCCCTCTCCATGGAGTGGGAGGTGCAGCCCCCCAACAACGCCACGGGGGTCCCTGGGGTGGGGGAGCCCCGTCCCCTCCCCTGCCTCAGTTTCCCTTCCTTTGCCCCCCCCGGGTTTGCCTGCAGGGGGGGGGTTTGGGCATCCCTGACAGCTGGAGCTGGGGGGGGGGGGTAGCAGAGGTGTTTTGGGAGTTTTGGGGGGGTCCAGCCTGCCCTCGTGGCCCCCCCTGTTCCCCCCAGGGCAAGTACAGCAGGCGCAAGAGCCGCTTCAAGCGCTCGGACGGCAGCACCTCCTCCGACACCACCTCCAACAGCTTCGTCCGCCAGGTGAGGGGGGGCACGGCACTCCTGGGGGGGCCCAGGGGCCCTTTTCCCCCCGGGCAGTAAAGTGGGGGGTCCCACCGAGCCAGGCCTGGGGGGTACAGGCATTGCAGTGGCTCAGCCAGACCCGGCTGTGCCCCCCTGTCCCCTCCGTGCCCTGCGGCGGGTCCCCCAAACCGGGAGCGTTTGGGGTGTTGTTGCAGCCCCCTCTCGGGGTGCCAGGGAAGGGGCACAGCGTTCAATCCGCCCTCCCCAGCTCCCCCCCCCGCCCCGTACCCCACCCCCCAGCCTGGCACTGGGCTAAATATACCCGGGGCTGAAACCTGAGCCCCCGGAGCCCCAGCCCTGCGCCCGCCCCGCTCGCCCCCGGCTCTGCCACCATGGAGATCCCCGGCAAAGACCACCCCACCGCCCCGGTGAGCGACCCCCCCCCCGGCCCCACAGCCCCCCCAGGACCCTCCTGTGCCCACCTTGCCCTCGCTGCTCCCTGGGGTTGCTCCCGGGAGCTGGTGGGGTTCTGTGGGGTGAGGGGGTCGTGTCTGGATCCCGGTGACTCCCCCCCAAAGCCCCCCCTGTATGGGGCAGGAGAGGGGGCAGCTGGTCTCTGCCCCGTGGGTTTTGGGGGGGGGGAGTCCCTGGGGGGGCTGTTGTCCCTTGGCTGGGGGCTGTGTGCAGGGGCTAAGTGACCCCCAAATCCCTGGTGTTCGGAAAGGTTTGGATAAATCAGGGATGGGGGGTTTGGTGGGGCTGGGGGGGGATTGTAGAGGGGCTGGGGGGGTGGGTGACTTTGTCTCCCCCCATGGCACCCACCACCCTGGGGCTGGGGGATCCCGTGGGTGTCCCCCCCCAGGCTCCAGGCCCGGGGTGTGAGCAGGGGGTCCCCAATCCCACCCCAGCTCCAGCCTTGTCCTGGGGTGACCCCGAGTGTCCCCACGGCGCCCTGCCCCCATTGCCACGGGACCCTCTTTGGGGGGGACAGCGCTGTCCCCGCTGGCCTGTCCTGGGCTGGGGGGCAGCCGGGGGGTCAGGGGGGGTCTCCGTTGCCTTCCCAGCTCTCGGAGAGGCCCCGGGATCCGGCGGGAGCAGGTCGGTGTCACGTTCCCTGTCAGAGCAGTGGGAACA
>NW_024105185.1:0-40949 GCF_003945595.2 Pipra filicauda
ACACCAAGAAGGTCTTGGGGACACCAGGGGGGGTCTCAGGACTCACCTGCTCTTGGTTCAGCCCCTCCTCTGCCCACCCAGGCCTCATTAACCCCCCCAAATGTCTCCTAACCTCCATTTTCCCTTTAATCCCCTCCCCTCACAGATCCCTTTGATGCCCCAATGCCACAAAAACCCTTTTTAACTCCCCCAAATACACCCAAAGACCCCCAACCCCCCCAAATCCCCATCCAAACCCCCAGATCCCTTCAAATCTCCCCCAGCCTCCCCTCAAATCCCTTCCAACCCCCCAAAGAGGGATCATCCGGCACCCTGGGACAGGAACACAGTGGGCTGTACTGGGGGCACTGGGCTGTACTGGGAGGGCACTGGGGGGGGCTCAGGTGTCCCAGGACAACGTGGCCCAGCTCCAGGAGAGATCTGGGGAGCAGTGAGGAGGTACTGGTCTGTAATGGTCTGTACCCCCAGTCCCCAAAGCCCCTCCCCAGCTCCCTCAGGACCCTCCCGGACCCCAGAGCCCCCCAGGCCCCTGACTTGGTCCTGCTGCCCCTTGAGCATCTGCAGCTGCTGCAGAACCAGGCATTTCATCAGCAAATGTGCAGGTGACCCCAAGCTGGGGGTGTGTTGATGTGCTGGAAGGCAGGAGGGCTTTGGAGCACAGATGGTGTGAGGAGAGGCTGAGGGAGCTGGGGGTGTTGAGGCTGGAGAAGAGGAGGCTCAGGGGAGACCTCCTGACTGTCTGCAAGTCCCTGCCAGGAGGTTGGAGCCAGGTGGGGGTGGGGCTGTTGTGCCAGGAAGCAGCAGTAGGACAAGAGGGCTGGGTCTTGAGCTGTGCCAGGGGAGGTTTAGGTTGGATATTGGGAAGCAATTTTTTGCAGAGAGAGTCATCAGGCCTTGGAATGGGCTGGGCAGGGAGGGGGTGGAGTCAGCGTCCCTGGAGGTGTTGAAGGTGAGAGTGGATGTGGCCTCAGTGCCATGGTCTGGGAAGCACGGCGGGGTTGGATCCAGGGTTGGACTTGATGATCTTGGAGGTGTTTCCAACCCATCTGATTCTGTGATTCTCTGATTCCCATTCCTATGGCAGCACATGCTTGAGGCTCTATCCCCAGGGTGATAGAGATGTCTGTCCATATCTATCTCCAAGGTTAGTCTGTAAATGCGTGGTGTTAGAAAAGCAGGCTGAGTTCTGGGATGGTTGTGGAAGGAGAAGGAAGCCCAGAGGCCAGTGCAAGCAGGCAGCCCTCAGCTTGCACCTGATGTCCCCTCCCTGCAGGTTCCTGTCCTTGAGCCCAGGCCCTGAGGTGAGGCTGAGAAGTGGCGCGGAGGTGAGCCCAGAGCTGTCCCTGAGGTGAGGCTGAGAATAAGTGCAAGGCAGAGGTGCTGCTGAGGAAGGAGAGCCCTGTGGTGGGGAGGAAGACAAAGCTGTGACTGCCCATCCCCGAGCAGGTGCTGTGTCCATCCCCTGTGTGCCAGGTGAGCTGGGGCTTTGCTGCAGAGCTGCGGGCGCTGATTTGAGCGTCTCCAAGTGCTGAGATGGTGGGCACCCAGAAACACAAACTGTGCCTGGCCACGGAGCCTGCAAGGAGGAGCAGAGACAGCGGTGTCAGTGTGGGGGGCCAGGTTGTCCCTGTGCCTTCCCCTGCAGGCCCTGTCTGTCCCTGCTGGGCCCCTGTCCATCCCCATCAGGTCCCTGCCCGTCCCCCCCGGGCTGAGCTCCCCCCAGGAAGTGCCGTGGCGCTGAAGCTGCTGCCATCCCCCCCTGCAGCCGCTGCCCCAGCCAAGGGAGCAGCAAAGGCAGGGCCAGGAGCAGAGGCAGCAGCAGGGGAGCCCTGGGGGGGCCGGGAAGCTCTTGTGTGGGTCAGGAAAGAGGTGCTGGGCACGAGGCCGGGGCTGTGCTGAGCAGGCCCAGCCCTCACATCCCCCCAGCCAACGCCGGCTGCCCGGGGGGCTTGGGAGGGACCCCCAGCCCGTGTGCCCCACACTGAGCTGGCAGAGAGAGAGCCAAGGGACAGGGCCACGGGCAGGGCCACGGGGGAGGGACAGGCAGGGCCATTGCAGGGCCACGGTGAGGGCACAGCCTGTGGCAGCAGAGCTGCCCAGGGCCGGGGGCAGCCGGGGGTGTTGGTACCAGGCAGTGGTGGGGCCGAGCAGAGCACGAGGCCTCTTGCAGACCCCTGGAGCAGCCTCCCACTTGCCAGCCCTGCCCCGGTGGGGTGACACTGTCCCCTCCCTACAGGACACTCCCCCTGAAATCTTTGTGGGGGCCTTTTGTGTCTATTCCTGGTTGCTGATTCCTTCTGGGGACCTGAGGGAGCCTCTGCAATCCCATCCATGGGGCACAATCTCCTCTGCAGAGCTTGACTCCCTGCAGACTGTGCAGGGAAATCTGTGCTGGCAGCCCCAGTATGTCACGATCCCCCGTGCTCCCCCCAGGATATTTGGGATGAGTTCCACCTTCCCGGGCATCCATTGGATGGGGGGCGATTGTTCTCCTGCTGTTGCTGTTGCTGTTCCTCCCCTGTCCCTGCCCTTCCTGCCGCTGTCGGGTGAGCGGAGCGGCCACGATGGGAAAGGGGCGAGAGAAGCGAAAAGAGCGGGTGGGACCCCCAAAGGGAGCGTGAGGGGGGGTGGGTCACCCCCAAAGGGAGCTGGGGGGAGCCGGGGTTTGGGGGGCGGGTGGGAAAGGGGTGGGAGAGGGGGACTACGGGGAGGGAGAGGGGGATAATCTTCATATTTTGGAGTATTTTTCAGCTGAATTTCCGCTTTGTGCGGTTTGGGGGGATGAGGATCTTCTTACTATTTCTGAGGGATTTTTTTGCCTGTATCTGGGTGGTTTGTGCTTTTCTGGGCTGAATCTTGGTGTTTTGGAGGTTTTTATGGACATAGGATGCCAAATGAGCTCTAGAGATGGACTTGGGCAGGAGGAACCCCCAAGCCAACGCACTCACCCCTTGTTTCCCCCCCATCAGGATTTGTCCTTCCCAAAGCTTGGTCGGATGGAGGAGGAGGCTGCGAGGAAGAGGAAGATGCCTTGGTCCCCCCAGGCAGGTGAGGAGGCAGTCAGTGTCCCTTTGGGCGGGTGTTGTGCTGGCTCTGTCAGCCGAGCATGGCCCCGGCTGCAGGACAACCCCGCTGGCGCCGCCGTCCTGCCGGGGCCGGAGTTGGGGGGATGTCCTTGGCCTTCCCTGTGGGCCGGAGGAAAATCCCCTGCCTGTCCTTCTTGCTTCCTGCCCCAGGCCCCGAGGTGAGGACGGAGAGCGCGGAGGACAAATCCCCCCGTGAGACCCTGGTGGGAGAGGCCGTTTTGAAGGGCTCCCCGGCGCAGGAAGGCAGCGGGGAGGAAAAGGGCCGGAGATCCCCCCGCAGGAGGGGCTCCAAAGCCATCCCAGGGTGCTCTGAGGAGGAAAGAGTCATCCTGTGCCAGGAAGGCGGCTGGAGCTTGAACTGGAGCTCCAACCTGGTGGTCCCTGAACAACCTCTAAGCAGGGAGAAGCCCTTCAAGTGCTTGGAATGTGGGAAGAGCTTCAACCGTAGCTCCGCCCTGCTCCAACACCAGCACATCCACACTGGGGAACGTCCTTACACGTGTGGGGAATGTGGGAAGAGCTTTAACCGTAGCTCCAATCTCTGCACCCACCGTCACATCCACACTGGAGAACGGCCCTACAAGTGTTTGAAATGTGGGAAGAGGTTTCGGACCAGCTCCAATCTCCTCCTGCATGAGCAGACACACACGGATGAGAGGCCCTTCCGCTGCATGGACTGTGGGAAGGGATTCAAGCGGAACTCCAACCTCGTCACCCACCAGCACATCCACACTGAGGAGAAGCCCTACAAGTGTGGCGAGTGTGGGAAGAGCTTTAGCCGAAGCTCTCACCTGATCCGGCACAAGCACATCCACACTGGAGGACAACCCGGGAAAGCGGTGGGAGAGGGGGGCTAGGGGGAGGAGGGAGAGTGGGAGTGGATGTGCAGTGGGGGTGCCTTGTTGTCCTCATGACTTGATCCTTGTAGAGCGGTGGAGGCTGGAGAGAGGGGGAAGCTCGGGCCCCCTGTGCCTAGCCAGGAGTCGGGGCCTTGCTGTTGGTGCCAAATTGCCCCTGGTCAGGCTGAACCCAGAGCCCGTCCCTGTGTCAGGGGCCCGATCCGCTCCCTGCTCTCGTTGCCCTGGGGCAGCCTCTGGTGTCCCCTGGCCTGTGGGGCTGTTTGGGTGCCTTGGGCACAGCTGGCCCTTGTGTGGGTCCCCCCCCACGGTGGGGGTTGGTGTTGCTGGGTCAGGCCCCGCCAGCTCCATTGTCAGCCCGGTGCCGGCGGGGGGGACACAGCGGGTTTGGGGCCCCCCGGGAGTGCTGGGGGTGGGTGTGGAGCTCGGGAGCTGCCGAGTGTGGAGGGTGGAGCGGGGCGATGCCGGAGCTGGGGGACCCCCGGCAGCCTGGAGGGGGGAGCACGGAGAGGGAGGAGCCCCGGGACCCCCAGAAGCCTGAAACGGGGGGCACAGAGAAGGACAAACCTGGACAGTGGGGACCCCTGGGATCCCTGAGAAAACAGAGTGGAGAACCTGGAGAGGGGGAATGTCTGTGAATGCGGCACCCAAAGGCGAGAGTCAGAGGAGAAGGAACCCTTGGACCCCCAACACTCCCAGCATCCCTAAGTGGGACCCCCAACATGACAGACAGGGGAGACCCTCCAAACCCTAGAAAGGAGAGACCAGAGAGAGGGAACTCCTGGGAGATATTTTTTGGGTAATCCTCATATTTTGGAGTACTGTTTGGCTGAATTTCAGCTTTTGGAAGGTGGTGGACTTCTTGCTATTTCTGAGGGCTTTTTTGCTTGAATCTGGGTGATTTGGGTTTTTCTGGGCTGAATCTTGGTGTTTTGGAGGTTTTTATGGACACAGGATGCCTGGTGAGTTCTAGAGATGGACTTGGGCAGGAGGAACCCCCAAACCAACACACTCAGCCCTTGTTTTCCCCCCATCAGGATTTGTCCTTCCCAAAGCTTGGGCGGATGGAGGAGGAGGAGGCTGCGAGGAAGAGGAAGATGCCTTGGTCCCCCCAGGCAGGTGAGGAGGAAGTCAGTGCCCCTTTGGGCGGGTGTTGTGCTGGCTCTGTCAGCCGAGCATGGCCCCGGCTGCAGGACAACCCCGCTGGCGCCGCCGTCCTGCCGGGGCCGGAGTTGGGGGGATGTCCTTGGCCTTCCCTGTGGGCCGGAGGCAAATCCCCTGCCTGTCCTTCTTGCTTCCTGCCCCAGGCCCCGAGGTGAGGACGGAGAGCCCGGAGGACAAATCCCCCCGTGAGACCCTGGTGGGAGAGGCCGTTTTGAAGGGCTCCCCGGCGCAGGAAGGCAGCGGGGAGGAAAAGGGCCGGAGATCCCCCCGCAGGAGGGGCTCCAAAGCCATCCCAGGGTGCTCTGAGGAGGAAAGAGCCAGCCTGTGCTGGGAAGGCGGCCGGAACTTGAGCCAGAGCTCTGGCCTGGTGGTCCCTGAGCAGCCTCCCAGCAGGGAGAAGCCCTTCAAATGCTTGGAATGTGGGAAGAGCTTCCGGCAGAGCACCCACCTCCTCACCCACCAGCACATCCACACTGGGGAACGGCCCTACACGTGTAGGGAATGTGGGAAAAGCTTCAGTGACAGCTCCAACCTCCGCAGTCACCGTCGCATCCACACTGGGGAACGGCCCTACACATGTGAGGAATGTGGGAAGAGCTTCAGGGAGAGCTCCACCCTCCATGTCCATCAGCGCATCCACAGTGGGGAAAGGCCCTACAAGTGCTTGGATTGTGGGAAGAGGTTTCAGACCAACTCATACCTCCTGAAGCACAAGCAGACACATACAGGGAAGTGGGCCTTCCACTGCACCGACTGTGGGAAGGGCTTCAACCAGAACTCCAACCTTGTCACCCACCAGCACATCCACACTGGGGAGAGGCCCTACAAGTGTGAGGAGTGTGGGAAGAGCTTTACCCAGCGCTGTCACTTGACCAGACACCAACGGACCCACCGATAATAGAAGCCCTGTGAGTGCCCCGACTGCAGGAAGAGCTTCGGCCGCTGCTTCCACCCCAAATGAAGCCCCTGATGGTGAGGCAACCCCTGGTGTTCAAGGACTGTCAGTCCATCCCTTTCTACCAGAAAGGGCAAGCCCCCTTTCTCAGGGGCAGCTTCTTCCAACAGAACCCTTCTTGGGGTGTCAGTCCTGGAAGTTTAGAGCAGAGATCTCCCCACCAGCGTTGGTCTGGGGGAGGTCCATCTGTCTCTACTTAAGAATTATTGCTTTTTTGCCAATTTCAACAATTGGCTTCAACAATTGCTTTAGTGTAGAGCACTGTCCTATCTTATCCTGTACTCCTAGTAGTTTTAGTGTGTCTATTGTGCAATAAATAATTCTGATTAAGATCTTGTCTGATCATTTGTAACCCTAAATAAATTCATTTCTATCAATAGATCTGATTTGCCATCATTAAAACCTGGGCGACTGAAGTTTTTCAGTCGCACCTCTCTAATTCCTCTAAATTGATTCTGTTGGCATAATTGAAGGCTGAGATTGGATCCAGCAGCCCCCAGCACCCCACAGGAAGTTGGAAGCTCAAGGCCTGCCCCCCCCCAGCCCCCTTGTACCCAAAGACCCCCATGGGACTGTGGGACCTGCCATTCTATCCCTCCTTTTCCACCCTTTTCCCTGTTCCTCCCACTTTCCCATTGTCCCCTCAATCTCCAGTTTTCCCCCAAAACAGTTTTGGGGTCCCAACCCTCACTTTTTGCCCTCTCTCCTGTGGGTGCTGAAGGAGAAAATGAGGCTGCACACACAGAGTTCCATTTCAGGACTTGTCCGCCCATCTTTCCGGCGTCCCCCTTTCATTGGGGTTCCTTTGGAAACAGCGCCTGGAGTTTGTCTTTTAGTCCACCGGAATTCCCAGCATGGCCCCAAAGCAGTGCCCTGATCCCACACATTCCCCTCCCCTCATGTGCTGGCTGTGTTCAGCCACCAGAGAAAAACACAGGCTGCCATGCAGAGCGTTCCAAGTGGTTTCCACTTTGGCAAACAGCCCTCTCTGGATGGAAAACACCAGTCAAGGCCAAAACACTCCTTTTGGATCCTGATTAACTGAATGCAGCTGCTGCTGCCTTAACTTTTTCCCACAAAAATTTTCAGAGTTCTTTTGCTTCCAGGAGACCCCATATGTCACAATGGCCCCTTGATTCCATGAGCTTCCCCAGTCTCCAAAGGTTCCTTTAGTTCCATGAGGCCCTGCAGTCCCAAAATGCCCTTTGGATTCTCGGAGATTTCCCATTGTCCCAGGGTCCCTTGTGCTTCAGAAGGAGCTGCAGTGGGACAGTGGCCCCTTGGTTCCGTGAGCTCTGCAGTGTTCCAGGAATCCTTGGGTTCCAGGAGAGCCTGCAGTTTCACAAGGAGCACTTGAATGCAGGAGGTTCTGCAGGGTCCCAATGGCCCCTGGATTCTGGGAGGTTCAGAAATATCTCCGGGCTCCCTTGGTTCCAGGAGGACACACATGTCACCAGGAACCCTTGGTTCCAGGAGGTTTGACAGTGTCTCAGAATTCCTTTGATTTCATGAGGCCCTGGATTGTCCCAATGGCCTCCTGATTCCATCAGCCCCCTCAGTGTCACAATGGTCCCTTGGTTCCAGGAGTTTCTATGGTGTCCCAGGGTTCCTTTTTTTCCTTGGGACCTGCAGTGTCACAATGGGCCCTGAATTCCAGGAGTTTTGCCAGGGTGACAGTGCTGCCTTGATTCCATGAGATTGCCCAGTGTCCCAGGGCTCCTTTGGCTCCAGAAGGCCCTGCAGTGTCCCAGTGGTTCTTGGTTCCATGAGGGTCCACCATGTCCTTGCTGGAACATGCTCTGAAATCTGGACAGGATGGATCAATACGGCCAAGTGTCAGGGCCTGCCCTTGGGTCCCAACAACCCCCTGGAACGCTCCAGGCTGGGGGCAGAGGGGCTGGAGAGCTGCTCAGCAGGAAGGGACTTGGGGGTGCTGCTTGACAGGGACTGGATATGAGGCAGAGTGTGCCCAGGGGGGCAAGAAGGCCAAGGGCATGGTGGCCTTTGTGGAGAAGAGTGTGGCCAGCAGGAGCAGAGA
This sequence comes from Pipra filicauda, assembly GCF_003945595.2. Classification (NCBI taxonomy): domain Eukaryota; kingdom Metazoa; phylum Chordata; class Aves; order Passeriformes; family Pipridae; genus Pipra; species Pipra filicauda. The sequence continues at coordinate 8,101 of NW_024105185.1, forward strand.
ACTGATTGCCCCTCTGTGCTGGGCACTGGGGAGGCCCCACCTGGAGTGCTGTGTCCAGTTGTGGCCCCTCAGTGCCAAAAGGCCCTTGAGGGGCTGGAGCGTGTCCAGAGAAGGGAACGGAGCTGGGGAAGGCTCTGGAAAACATGTCTGCTGAGGGACGGCTGAGGGAACTGGGCTTGTTGAGTGTGGAGAAGGGGAGGCTCAGGGGGGACCTCACTGCTCTCTGCAATGACCTGAAAGGAGGTTTTATTGGGTGTGGGGGTTGGTCTCTTCTGTACAGGAAGAGAGGAAATCGCCTTAAATTGCATCAGATGAGATTTAGATTAGATGTTAAAAAATCCTTTTTCCACTGAGAGAGTGTTCAGGCATTGGAACGAGTAGCCCAGGGAGGTGGTGGAGTCTCTGGAAGTGTTCAGGTGTGTGGTGGGTTGACATTGGCTGGACACCAGGTGCCCTCCCAGCTGCTCTATCACTCCCCAACAGGACATGGGAAAGAGTAAGGCGGGAAAAACAAAATAGTGGGTTGGGATAAGGCAGTTTATTTAAAGCAAAAAGCAGAACAAAGCTTGTGCACACAGAGGCCAAAGACAGCAGGGTTTGTTCTCTGCTTCCCATGAGCAGCCATGGTCGGCCACTCCCGAGGAGCAGGGCTTGGGTCCGCGGGACGGTTCCTCAGCAGGCAGCCATCAGACAATGAATGCCCCCCTCCTGCTCCCTGCCTCAGCTTTTAGAGCTGAGCTGACCTCCCATGGGCTGCAATGTCCCTTGGGTCAGTTGGGCTCAGCTGGCCTACTTGGGTCCCCTGCCAGGCTCTTGCCCTCAGCTAAGGAAGGAATGTCCCAGTGTTGGTGCTGTGCTCAGCAGGGGCCAAAACACTGGGGTGTTCTCAACCCCCTTCCAGCTGCCAATGCCAAGCCCAGCCCTGGGAGGGCTGCTGTGGGGAACTGAACTGCAGCTCAGCCAGACCCAACCCAAATATCTATGGCACATATTCTATAGAATCCATCCTTAGGTGTTGTATGATAGATCTATAAGATATTACAAATAATAAGCAATAATAAGGCAAGTGTCCTCCTTAGGGACACACACACAGCCCCCCAAACTCCTGCCTGGGTTTGTTCCCTGGGGGTCTCTGCAGCAGCAAGCACAGCCCCACACTGACTGCTCTGGGCTGTGCAGGCATTTGTGGTTCTGCCTGTCTCACACACCCCCCAACCTTGGGATGGATCTGGATGTCACTGGATGTGATGTCACAGGGGAGCTGTGATATCATGGGGAGGTGTGATGTCACAGGGACGATGTGATGTCACAGGGGAGGATGTGATATCACAGGAGAGGTGTGATGTCATATGATGGATGTGAAGTCATAGAGATGTGATGTCACAGGAAGGATGTGATGTCACAGGAAGGATGTGATGTCACAGGAGAGATGTGATATATGATGGATGTGACGTCAGCTGTTGTGACACTTCAGGGTCTCATGGAACCAAAGGGACCCTGGGACAGTGAGGAACCTCATGGAGTCAAGGGCCTATTGAGACACTGCGAAGCTCATGGAACCAGAGGAATTCTGGGAGAGTGTGGAACTTCATGGAATCAAAGGGCCATTCTGACACTGGAGGGCCTCCTGGATCTGAAGGAAACCTGAGAGACTGCAGAATCTCATGGAATCAAGTGGCCAGTGTGACATGGGGGACCTCCCGGAAGCAAAGAAACCCTGGGACATTTTGGAACTTCATGGAATCGCTGGGCCATTGTGACACTGGGGAACCTTATGGAATTGTGTGGCCATTGTGACACTGCAGGGCCTCATGGAATAAAATGAAACTTGGGACACTGTGAAACCACATGGGATCAAGGGGTGCTTGTGACCCTGCAGGACCTCATGGAACCAAGGGAAGCCTGGGACACTGAGGAAACTCGTGGAACCAAGTGGCCTTTGTGACCCTGCAGAATGGCACGGAATCAACAACCCATTGTGACACTGCAGGGCTTCATGGAACCAAAGGAATCCTTGGACACTGTGGAACCTCATAGAAACAAAGGGCCATTGTGACACTCCTGGGCCTTGTGGATCCAAAGGAATCTTGGGATGCTGTGGAACCTCCCAGAATCAAGGGGCCATTTTGACCCCGTGGAACCTCATGGAATCAACAGTCCATTCTGAGTCTGCAGGGCCCAGGGAAGCAAAGGAATCCTGGGATACTGTGGAATCTCACAGAATCAAGGGACCATTGTGACCCTGCGGAGTCTCATGGAGATGAAGAAGCCCTGGGAGACTGGAACTTCACGGAATCAAGGGACCGTTGTGACAGTGCAGGTCCTCATGGAACCAAGGGAAAATGGGGACACTGTGAAAACTCATGGCATCAAGGGGCCATTTTGACATGCAGGGCTTCCTAGAACCAAAGGAAGCCTGGGACATTTGGGATCATCCTGGAATCGAGGGGCCATCGGGACACTGTGGAACCTCCTGAAAGCAGAGGAACCCTGAGACTGTGCAGAACCTGAGGGCAGAAAGGAGCCATCGGGACACTGCAAAACCTCGTGGAATCAAGGGGCCACAGCTTCACATCTGGGTCTCATGGAACCAAAGGAAACATGGGACACTGGGGAAACTCATGGAAGCAGGGAGACCCTGGGACACTGTGGAGCCTCACGGAATCAAGGGGCCATCGGGACACTGCAGGACCTTCTGGGGCCAAAGGAACCCTGGGCTGCTGCAGAACCTCACGGAGGTGGGAAGCTGCTGTGTGGGGCCCCCACGACGAGTGGCTGAGGCTGCTGAAGGAGAAGGTGAGTGAAGCCAATTTGCACAAGTGGAAGCTGTGGGCAACACCACTGAGCCCCCTTGCCAGGGTCAGTTACCATGGCAACCATCAGACATTCCCATTGTGTGCTGGGTTAAAAGTAAACCGGAGGGAGAAATGAACCCACCCGAGGGATTGCAAGTCAGAGTTACAATTTACTAAGAAGATTACAATAAATACAGTGATACAGAGAAAAATGGTTTTAACCCACAAAAATAGCTGTATAAGCCAGCACCCTGGGACAAGAACAGAACAGTGCTGAGCACCACGTGGCCCCCCAGGGTGCAAAGTAAAAGGAAAGGAAAACCTCTTGGTCCAGATGATGGTGGCAGTTCTGTTGAGGCAGTGATGGCAGTCCTGTCCAGAGTGGCAGTGGCAGTCCTGTTGGAGTTCTGGTCCTCCTCTCGATCCCATGAGTGATACCAGAAGTCCCCAAACCCCAAGAGTAAATGTGCTCAGGTTCAGGTGGGGATGTCCAGCACCTCCCCCAGGGCAGAGAGTTTCACAATGGGCAATTTAACTATGTGAGTCATGGGGTATTTTTGGAGTGTTTGAAGGTCTTGGTGTTGCAGCTGCCTGTTCTGCCAGTCCAAGGAGGCCCATTAGCAGAGATGACCCCTCAGGCTGGGGGTGAAGGTGCTAATGCCTCCCCAGAGGGGAGTTATCACACCTGAGTCATGGGTGTGAAGACAAAGGAACACTCCTTGCACAGTTCTTTCACACCCAGCTTGTAGCCTGAGGCGTCAGGTGGGCCCTGGGCAGCTGCTGAAAAAGGATCCATTCTTAAGAGTCCATCAGAAATGACACAGAGGGTGTAGAATACACAGTTTTGGTTGCACTCACACAGTGATAAACTGGTCCTGGCCCCTGCAACTAGGACAGATTGCTAGGGTCGGTTACCATGGCAACCATCATACATTCCCATTACTACGGCCAGTTAGCATGGAAACCATCATACCTTCCAATTGCTACGGTCAGTTACCATGGCAACCATCACACATTCCCATTGCTACAATCAGTTATGATGGCTACCATCATATGTCCCACTGGTACAGTGGGTTACCATGGCAACCATCACACATTCCCATTACTATGGTAAGTTACTATGGCAACCATCATATGTCCCACTGGTACAGTGGGTTACCATGGCAACCATCACACATTCCCATTACTATGGTCAGTTACTATGGCAACCATTACACATTTCCATTTTTACAATCAGTAACCATGGAAACCATCACACATTCCCATTTCTACAGTCAGTTACCATTACAACCATCATACATTGCCGTTGCTACGGTCAGTTACCATGGCAACCATCATACCTCCCACTGCTATGGTCCATTACCATGGCAACCACCATACATTCTCGTCGTTACAGTCACTTACCGTGGCAACCATCATACAACCCACTGCTTCGGTCAGTTACCATGGAAACCATAATACTTCCACTGGTACATTCAGTTACCATGGCAACCATCATACATTCTCTTTGCTATGGTCAGTTACCATGGCAACCACCATACATTCTCATTGTCAGTTACCATTACAACCATCATACATTCCCATTGTTATAGTCAGTTACCATTACAACCATCATACTTCCCATTGCTATTGTCGGTTACCATGGACACCTTCATACATTCCCATTGCTACTGTCAGTTACCATGGCAACCATCATACCTCGCACTGCTACGGTCAGTTACCATGGTAAACCTCATACATTGTATTACTACGGTTGGTTACCATGGCAACCAGCATACATTCCCACTGTTATGGTTGGTTACCATAGCAACCATCATACAGTCCCATTTCTATGGTCAGTTACCATGGCAACCACCATACATTCTCGTCGCTACGGTCAGTTACCATGGCAACCACCATACATTTTCATTGCCATCATACACCCCACTGCTATGGTCAGGTACCATAGCAACCATAATACTTCCAATGGTACAGTCGGTTACCATGGCAACCACCATACATTCCCGTTGCTACGGTAAGTTACCATGGCAACCATCATTTATTCCCATAGCTATGGTCAGTTACCATGGCAACCATCATACATTCTCATTGCCACTGTCAGTTACCATGGCAACCATCATACATTCTCATTGCTATGGTCAGTTACCATGGCAACCATCATACATTCCCATTGTTATAGTCAGTTACCATTACAACCATCATACATTCTCATTGCTAGGGTCGTTTACCATGGCAACAACCATACATTCTCGTCTCTACGGTCAGTTACCATGGCAACCATCATATATTTCCGTTGGTACGGTCAGTTACCATGGCAACTATCATACATTCCCGTTACTATGGTAAGTTACCATGGCAACCATCATACATTCTCATTGCCACTGTCAGTTACCATGGCAACCATCACATATTTCTATTGCTATGGTCGGTTTTCATGGCAACCCTCATACATTCCCATTGCTACGTTCGGTTACCATGGCAACTATCACACATTCCCATTGCTACATTCAGTTACCATGGCAACCATCATACATTTCCATTGCTACACTCAGTTACCATGGCAACCAGCATACATTCCCGTTGCTACGGTCAGTTTCTGTGGGAACCTCTTGATTCCTCTTGGACAGAAGCAGATGCAGATGACCCTCCCTGTTGTCCACCAACCTTTAGAGAGCTGTGCTCTAAAGGCCTGTGTGCCAAGGGCTGTCTTGACCAAGACTCTGCACAAACCTCTGGGACTCTTTGCATCCTGTCATGGTGCCTTTCCAGTGAATTCCAGGGTTATCAAAGCCAACTTGAATGGGATCTTTGTCTCACTCCACAAGGTCACCCAAACCACTCTCTCCTCTGACCCTCACCCACAAAACTTCACCCAAGTTGTCCATCCCCCAGAGCAGCTCCACAGCTCCAAGAAGCTCCTTCCTGCTGAGGACACCTCTCTCCTGCTCTTTCTCTCCTGTGTCTCCTTGGCCTTCTCTCCCAACCCATCACAGCCCTGCAACCTGGGAACTGTCTCAGCAGGCCTGGGCTGGTATTGCCTGCAAGTGGAATGAAGAGAGACTTGGGGCTGCAGCTCCTCCTGCCTGTGCCCCACACGCAGGGCACTGGGGCCTGTCTGGCTGCAGCCCCTCAGCGGGGGCACCGGGGTAAGAACAGACTTGCAGTGGGGAAAGCTGCTCTGAAAGCCCCGAGAGCTGGGGTGTGCAGAGGCTTTGCTGACAATGGCCTTGGGGGTGGACGTGCTGGGACTCAGGCCCAGGGGGAAAATCCCAGGCCTGATCCCTGAGGAGATCAGCACATGCTGCTGAAATGCTGGGGGAGAGAAGAGCCAGCAGAGGGAGGGAACAAGTGTGGACAACCTGGGCTGATGTGCTTTGGACTCGTGCCTGGCCCGGCCTTGGCTGGGCAGAGAAGGGACAGCCTTTGTGTCCCTGCAGGGCTGGGATTCACTCCCTGCCCCAGTGGCCCCCAATGTGTCTGAGAAGCCCTGGGTGGTGCCTGTCACACAACTGCTGGGAATGGGGATGGGCTTCCTGCACAGGCCCTGTGCTGTCCATGGCAGCTGCTGCACTTGTGCTGCAGAGCCCTGGCACCTCCCCTGGCACTACAGGCCCCTCTTTGGCTGTTCAATCCAGGCTCAGCTGCCCTGAACTAGGTTTAGCAGTGAAGGGATGTCCAGGAGACAATGGCCATTGTACTCTGAGGACATGTAGGAAATACCCTGATAAAGAACAGGAGAGAGACCTCTCTCCCTGTGCCACCTGACTCCATTTGGTCACCTGAACACCTCTAGGGGCTGCCCTGGACAGAGGAAACAGTGACAGGTTCCCCTGTCCTACCTGTGGGCCCCTTCTGCCACTGAAGTTGGCCAAAGCAATGTCCCAGCAGCCTCCAAGAAGATCCCACAGCTGCTGCCCTGGCTCTAGGAACTGCTCCATTGGAGCCTGCAGTTCCCAGCAGGAATCTCAGTCACCTCTGGCCCCTCAGAAGGAACAAGGGCTTTGTGTCCCAGCAGGTCACTCCTGGCTTTGGTCTTCATTCATCCCCAGGGGAGCTGGGACAAGGAGTCACCTGCAGGTGCCTGTTTTTTGCCCACTGAAGTGGGGCAGGAGGAATCCCAGCCCATGGGGGTTGTGGAGGGAGCTGAGTGTCCTTCTGGCCCCGGGTCTGCAGAGCCACAAGGAGACACCTCTGTTGACTCAGCTGAGTCCCTTCCCTCAGTGCAGGTGAAGGAGATCCCTCCTGGGCACTGTCTGGGTTTCCTGTCTAATGATGGGACAGGAAAAGGGGACTCTTGAACTTAACTCTGTGTCTGTTTGGTAAAATGACAGTGCTGAAAGAAGTGTCTGTGCCCAGCTGAGAGAAGGAACATCATTATTTCCTTCAGCTGTGTACCAGCAGGTTCCCCTGGAGCCCCAGGGACAGCTGGAGGGAGCCCAGAGGGGCAGAGAAAGGGTTGCCTGGGGCTGTTGCTGTGCTGCTGAGCTGGGCCGGGCTACTGGCACACAGGGAGCTCCTGGCAAGCAAGAAGAGCTTCAAAGAGACAGCTCTGCTGGAGAGCAGCTTTTCTGCACAGCCCAGCAGGGCTGAGGGCACTGCCTGCAGCACCCAGGGCACAGGAGAGAAGGCAGAGAGATGAGAGGCAGCCTGGGCTGGGAGGTGACTGAGCTCTCACTTCACAAGAAACCTTCTCAGGATTTGAAGGAAGAATTCTCTGGCTGTAGGAAAGTTCAACTTGCCTTCCTGGAGGCATCTCCTAAAGCTGCCACATCCCACAGCTTCTAGGATCTTTCAGCAGGACTCTCCCAGTTGCTGCAGGGCAGGGGAAGTGGCCATATGGCAGAGCAGGGCAGGAGCTGCAGGCAGCAAGGGCAGAGAGGAGAAGGGAGCAGGAGGTTCCAGGGATCCTGGGCTGGGAGGACAGGGCAGAGCTGCTCAGGGCAGGAACCTTGCCAGCCCTTTGCCATGGTCAGGCTGTGGCTGCAGAGCAGTGCAGGTGAGTTCCTGCAAGTGCCTCTCCCAGCTGCCAAATGGCAGCAGTGGCAGGAGCTGTCAGGATGGCTCTGCTGGATTTGCTGGGGTGCAGCAGGAGAAGCTGCTGCAGAGCAGGACTTGCTGCTGCCCCCTCAGAGGCCCAGGGCCAGAAGGTTCCCTGTGCCAGGGCTGGCTGTGGGGTGGGAAGGTGGGGGTGCAGCCAGGGGTGCCCAGGGCTGTGGGGCAGAGCAGGGTCCTGCCCCCAGGGCTCTGTGTGCTGGGGCAGGGACTCTGCTGCCTGCCAGGGGCAGCTCTCAGCCCGGCCAAGGAGCTGCCACGGCCCTGCAGGGAGAAGGGGTGGGTGGAAGGAGTGACCCCTCAGGGCAGGGCAGGGCTGGGCAGGGCCCTTCAGCTGCAGGCTCAGGGCTCCTCACAGCTTCAGCTCCACCTCCTCCATTTCCAGGGGCCCTTCTCAGGAAGCACATCCCCCCAGAACACCTCCCCCTTCCCAGCCACCGCAGGCTGTCTGGGATCTGCTCTGCAGCCCCTGCCCAGGCAGAGCTGCCCCTGGGCACTGGGCTGGGGATGGCTCTGGCAGCACTGGCAGGGAGCTGAGCTGGGCACAGGCAGGGGCTGCTGGCAGGAACAGCTCCTCACCCAGAGACAGGCAGGCAGGGAGAGGCAGCTGCTGCCACAAGGGCTGGGCAGGGGGATGTGGGCCCCTCCCTGCTGTCCCTGTGGCACAGACCCCTTCCCTGAGCAGCTCCTGCCTGGGCTCCTTTCCCAGCCTAAGCAGAGCCTGTGCCCTCAGGCCCACGGGGGCTGGGCTGTGCATTGCCCTGCAGCAGCCAGAGCCCAGGCAAGGACAGGCCCCTGATTTCCAGCTGTCTCTCTGTGTCCCTCCTCCCTTGGCAGCAGCACTGTGGCATTTCCCTGCCATCCCCTGCTGCCTGGGCTCTCCTTGTTCTCACCAGTGGCTTTTCTGAGCCACTGTGGGGCTTGGGGGGGGCAGATTCCTGTCCAGACACAAACCCTTTGGGTGCTGCTGTGGGGATGTGTCTGTGGGAGCCAAATGCCCAAGTGCCCTCCAGGCACCTTCAGGGTCTTCAGCTGTTTGCCTGGGTGTCCTGCAGGGCTGCAGGTGCCCTCCAGAAGGGCACAGCTCTGCCATAGGATTTCTGTGCTGCACAGGATCCCCATGGAGAAAACTCCTCAGTGCTAAATCCATGGAAATGCTCTGGGCAGCTGTACTTGGGAGCTACAATGATCCCTCTGTGTGGCAGTCTGGGAGGAGAAAGATGAGATCCTAATCAGGCATCCTGAGGAAAGGCAAGGATTCTGTCAATCTGCTCTTTGAACCAGGATTCCTCTGCTCCTAGAAGTGCCTTGTTACTTTTTTTAAGGGAATTCTTAAGGGTCATCCACCTTCAGCTCCAAGCTGCCAGCCAGGGGCAGCTGTGAATGGGAAAGATGGCCAGATCTCATCTCTGCACAAAGAGACCATCCCTTTGCCTCTCAGGACTCACAAGATTTCCCTTGGAGCACATTAGAAATGTCAGAAATTTCAACCATCCAAACTCACTCCTGGCAAGAGGAACTGGAATAAAATCAAGTCCCCCAAATCCCCTCCCTCTGTTCTGTGCTTGGGCAAACTGTGACCAGCAGTTCTGGAAACACTCTGATACATCACAAGTGCATTTAATTGGAGGTCACCCTGTGCTCCAAGTTGCCTCTCACTGCACAGCAAGAAGAATTCCTCAGGAGCCCATTCCAGGGTCCCTGCTCTCAGTGCCCCCTTCAGCCAGCAAAACCCAGAGCTCAGGGAGAGGGATGCAGAGAGATCTTCCTGAAAAGAGGCCCTGAGTGTTGAATTGCTATGAGACATGCAAGATGTTTTGCTAATTGAGCCTGGCCTAATTCAGTTCTGCCTTTTTTCTCCTCAACAGAAAATCATACCCTGAGGCAACAAATGCCCAACAGCAGCTCCCTCACCCAGTTCCTCCTCCTGGCAATCCCAGACAGGCGGGAGCTGCAGCTCCTGCACTTCTGGCTCTTCCTGGCCATCTCCCTGGCTGCCCTCCTGGCCAACGGCCTCATCCTCAGCGCCGTAGCCTGTGACCACCACCTGCACACCCCCATGGGCTTCTTCCTGCTCAACCTCTCCCTCACAGACCTGGGCTGCATCTGCACCACTGTCCCCAAAGCCATGCACAATTCCCTCTGGGACATCAGAACCATTTCCTACCACGGATGTGCTGCACAGGCCTTTCTGCTTGTCTTCTTCATTGGAACAGAGTTTTCCCTCCTCACCATCATGTGCTACGACCGCTACGTTGCCATCTGCAAACCCCTGCACTATGGGACCCTCCTGGGCAGCAGAGCTTGTGCCCACATGGCAGCAGCTGCCTGGGCCACTGAGTTTCTCAGTGCTCTGCTGCACACAGCCAATACATTTTCCCTGCCCCTGTGCCAGGGCAATGCCCTGGGCCAGTTCTTCTGTGAAATCCCACACATCCTCAAGCTCTCCTGCTCACACTCAGGCTACCTCACGGAAATTGGGCTCATTGTGGTTAGTGTCTGTTTAGTGTTTGGTTGTTTTGTTTTCATTGTTTTCTCCTATGTGCAGATCTTCAGGGCTGTGCTGAGGATCCCCTCTCAGCAGGGACGGCACAAAGCCTTTTCCATGTGCCTCCCTCACCTGGCCGTGCTCTCCCTGTTTGTCAGCGCTACAGCATTTTCCAACCTCAAGCCCCCCTCCATCTCCTCCCCATCTCCGGACCTGGTGGTGTCAGTTCTGTACATGGTGGTGCCTCCAGCACTGAACCCCTTCATCTACAGCCTCAGGAACCAGGAGCTCAAGGAAGCCATAAGGAAAATGATGACTGGATGTTTTTTTAAGAAGCAATAAACTGCCTCTTTTCTTCTGCAGAACACTCATTGTGTAACACATTTGGGGCCCAGCCTGCCTTCTAAAGCTTTTGATAGTGTTTGGGGTGGAGGGCTTCCCTGTCTTTTCCCTCTATTCCTGTCATTAACACTGAAATTTTGTTCTTCATCCCATATAATTGACTCTCTACCTCTTTTTTTTCACCCACAAAATATACAAATCAGAAATCATGCTTTGTGTGCATTTAAACAAAATAAAAGTTTGTGCAGCAAGGTATTTGTCAAACATTCCCTGTGATAGTTTGTACATGAGGAATCACAATCTCGGAGCGTAAGAAAGGGCACAAATTCTTTTTTCCAGATTCTTCCTCCAAGACCTCCCCTGAAGCTGGAGGGCATTTCCATGTTTGCAGATCTGGAGGGAAAAAGAGTCCCAGCACTGCCAGGGAGCACCAGCACTGGGTCTGTTCAGAGCTGCTCTCTTTGCACTCCCACCCTCTCCTTTCCTGTCCGTGCCCAAGGCCTGAGTGCTCTGGCAGCTCAGTCACTGTCCTGCTGTGGGTCAGGCCTGTGAGCACAGGCAGGGACAGGCCCTGGGCACTGCTGGGACAGGGCTGGGCTCCACAACAGCAGTTCCAGCAGCAAAGGGGTTCCCCTCCAGGCACTTCCTCAAGGCTGAGGTCTTTTCCCAACACTGGTATGGAGAAGAAGTCCCTGGATTCCTTTTGTTCCATGAGGCTCCCCAGTGTCACAATGACCTCTTGATTCCATGAAATTCCACTGTGGTCCAGGGTTTCTTTGTTTCCAAGAGCCCCTGCAGTGCCACAATGGCCTCCTGATTCCATGGGTTTCTGCACTGTCACAATGGCCCCTTTATTTCAGGAGGTTGCCCACTGTCCCTGAGTTCCTTTGGCTCCATGGGGCCCTGGAGTGTCCCAGTGGCCTCTTGATTCCATGGCTTTCCCCAGAGTCACAATGGCCCCATAATTCCATGAGGTTCTGCAGTTTGACAGTGGCTCCTTGATTCCATGAGGTTGCACAGCATCATCACACAGCTGAGCCCATCCTGATGAAAGTTCTGAGGAGGTTAGGGGGAACTGGGACAAAAGGGAGAAGATAATTAGGGAAGGAAATAGAGGCTTGGCCAACAGAGGGGAAATATTTGGATGAGGTAAAAACCAGGTTCAGGGAATGCTGAGGGTGCTGAAACACTAACTGTGCAAACACTCCTGATTGACCTTTATGCATTTTGTAACCTCAAGCCCCAACACCACCCAAAAGTGCTGCTCCTCCCACTGAAAAGGAATCCACTGCTCTAATTCCAAGCCAGAAAAAGCCCAAACCCAGAACTCCAGACTCTTATTTGTCCTCTAATGTCCACCCCATTCCCAATCTTGTATTACCAGTATGAAAAGCCAAGCTTTAATCCTGACCCAGACCAAAAAGCTCTTCCCCTAATCATGACCCAGACACTGCCACCAGAACAACAAACCTCCCAAAGTTCTGCCTAATAACCACCCTGAGCTCTAAACCCCAAACCCTGACCATTAAGCACCCCCACAGCCCTTGGGAGCAGGGCAAGGACCTGGAGAGCCCAGAGCAGGTCCAGGGGGTTGGCAGAGGAATGGGAGGTGACCTGGATCTGCTCAGCTCTGCACTGACCCCCAGGAGAAGGGCCTGGGCTCTGGCAGGGATGTCCTGTGGCACAGGGGCTCAGGATCCAAGTTCAGAAGGCCAAGTGCACATGGCGACAGCCAGAGCTGGTGCAGAGCCATCAGGGAGGGTCTAGAAATGCTGCTGGGAGGGGGTGGGAAAGCAGGAGGGGTGTGTGCAGCCTGCAAGGCCAGAGCAGCAGCAGGGCCAGGGCAGGACAGCCTGCAGGAGAGATGGCCAAGGGCTCTGGCAGGGCTGCAAGGCCCAAAGGCACCCAGGCCTTTGTCCCCTTGCCTCTGGCAGCTGCCTCTGCCACTCAGGCCACCACAAGCCAACTTTCCTGGCAGGTTCTGCCCTTGGGTTCTGCCTCGCCCCTCCCTCAGGAGCCTGGCAGGGGTTGCCCAGTTTTGGGCCTTTGTTGTTCCTCCCCCTCCCATCCCAGTGCCCCCCAAACAGCCCTGAGCCAGCCGGGAGGGACAGGATCTGCTGGGCCAGGGCCTGGGGCTCAGCCCTTGGCCTTTGTGCTCCACAAAACCAAGGCAGGCTTTGCTCAGCATTGCAGGGGCCTGCCCAGAGCCTTTGTCTGCCTGCACTCCTGGCCTCCAAGGAGCTGCTCCAAGGAGTCCCTGGGGAGGCTTTGGCAGTGCCTGCCCTCAGTGGGGCCCAGCAATGCTTCAAGGCACTTGGAGTTTGGCTTCTGACTTCTTCAGCAGCTGCTTCAATCTTCTCTCAGGACCTCAGGATCATGGGCTGGGCTGCAAACACACCGTGGGGCTCATTAAATTCCAGAAATCCCTCAGGACCTCTTTGTCTTCCTTTAATTGTCTTCAAGGCAATTTCAAAACAAGTCTTCAAAATTTGTACTTTTTTTTTTGTTTTAATTCAATTATGGATATTTTTTAGTTTAGAGGAGAGGTAATAGAGGTGTTCTCCAAGTGATCTTGATGCTGAGTGTCTCCTCAGGAGATCCACACTGACCCTGTATGATCAATTTTGCTCCTCAGCCCCCAACCTCACCAGTTCTGACATGGCCCATCTTGGACTGACAGCTGATGCAACTCCAAACACTCTGTGGGACCCATTAAAACATTGAAAAACAAATTATTTTTCTTTCTTTAGTTGTCTTCAAGTCTTTAAGACATAAACAACTAATTAGAGTTGTTTTGTAGTTTAGCTAAGGAGGAACATTTTAAAGTGGAAGTCACCAAAAATATATTTTTTGATGAAAGAGAATGATTTACACAAAACCTTGGGATGCAAGAGGATCAGGATGCAAAGGATTAGGACACAAATATAAGGGGGCAAAAGAGATTAGTAGCATTTAATTATTGACCAGTTTAACAGTTATCAAGTGATTCAATAGCATTTGTTACAATTTTAACAGTGACTGGTATATTCACAACAGCATTCAAAACAACAACATTCCCACCACAGTCAATTCACACCCACACCCAGGCAGAGATGTGTGGACACATCAATAGCTGGGTGTGGAAAGGTCCCTCTCCCAAATTCTCCTTGTTGTCAGGGAAACACTCCCCCAAATCCCTTTGTGTTTCCCACCAGACAAGGGTCACAGCTGGAGGAGTGTTTGTTGAGGGGGATCAGAATTGTCCTGGGCATCAGCGAGGGTCTTTGGAGTGTTGGAAACTGGAGGGTTCCCGAGCTGGGAGAGGCTGCCAGAGGTGTCCCACTGAGAGGGAGGTGCTGGGGAGCTGCCAGGGCCTCCCTCAGCCCCGCTGGTTGTGGGCTCCCAAGGGGACTGGCTTTAGTGATCTGCTGAATTTCCATCCTGGTGTCAGGAATGACTGGAGTTTCCAAACTATTTGGGAATTGTATCCAAACTGTTCCATTTGGGCTGTGATACAGGCAGGGAATGTTCCAAGGCTTTCATGGGATGAGTGATTATCCTGTGTTCCCCAGCTGTTCCACTCTGGATTGTTCCCACTTTTATCATCCAGGAGCACCTGGTCCAGTCCAGGGACACTTCACCACACCCTGGTCCAGTCCAGGGGCTCTTCATTGCTCACCTGGTTTGGTCAAGGCTTGTCAGGAGCTCCTGAGATCATACCTATAAGAAGGATGGGCACAGACTTAGTTGTAATAAGACAAGTGATAATGGTTTTCAACTAATAAAGAGCAGATTGGAACTAGATATAAGGAAGAAATTTTTTACACTGAAGGTGATGAAACACTGGCACAGGTTGCCCAGAGAGGTCATAGATGCCCCACCCTTGGAAACATTCAAGGCCAGGTTAGAAAGGGCTCTGAGCAACCTGATCTAGTTGGACGTAAACCTCTTCATTGTGGGGAGGTTGGACTAGATGTCCTATAAAGGTCTCATCTGATTCAAACCATTTAGGATTCTATAGTTCTTTCCTACAGAGCCAAGGCTGCCAAGGATCACACAGGTTTCAGACCCAGCTGAGCATCCCCTTTGATGGCCCAGCTGGCAGCTCTGCTAAAAAGCTGCTGCAAAGAACCTCCAGACCGAAAGGAGCTTTTGTGCTGGGCTGAGCTGTGGCTCTCAGGGCTGGGGGTTGGCTTTTGGCTGCCAGGTGCCCACCAAGGCTCTCTCACTCCTCCTTCTTCTCCACTCCCCTTGGTGTCTGCAGGGTTGTTTCTCCCCCATTTCTCTCACTCCTCTCTGGGTTACAGCACCCAGGATTTTATCCTTTCTCCAAAGGGTTATCACAGAGGTGCCTCTGGAATTGCTTTTTGGCTCAGCTTTGGGCACTGGCTGGTCCATTTTGGAGTCACCTGAAACTGGCTCTCTCTGACACAGAGTCAACTCCTGATCTCCTCTTCCCTGAGGGAAACCTGCAGCCCCCTCCCTGCTACCAAACCTGATCCACAGGGTCATTCAAGTGCCCAGGAATACAGGAGGTCATTGAGCCCATTATTCCTCGGGCTGGTCAAACAAGACTTTGTCCTCTTCCTGTCCCTGACTGCAGGTTCTTTGTGTCAGAGCAGAGCTGTGCTGGACCTCAGCCGTGCTTTGCTCCAGAGCCTGCTGGGGTGGGAGCAGATGGCAATGGACTGGATGAGTTGAGTTGGACTGGATGATCTTTGTGGGTCCCTCCCACCTCAGCATATTCTGTCATTCTGTGTTTGTTTGGGTTTGGTTTGGTTGTGTTTGGTCTTTTTCCCTTCTTTTGATTTTCCTTTCCTCTGACCCATGAGTTTTTCCTTCATTGTCTTGGGCCTTGCTGGGCACCTGATGGCAGGACAAGTTTATCCCACTCAGTCATCTTGACCACATTTTTTGTACAAGTCACCATTAACTGGAGGAGGTTTCTCACAGACTCGCTGCAACTTGGCCTCATCCACAAAGGAGTGGAAAGTGCATTTCATCCCATCATCCAGAGACATAATAAAGATGTTCCATAGGAATGGTCAAGGGCTGGTCCCTGATGGATGTCACCTGGGAGTTGCTGCCAAGAGGAATTTGTGCCATGACTTTTGAGCCTCATCAGTCATTCAACTTCCCACCCACCACATGTTTCACTTCTCCAGTCCAGCTCTCACCAGTCTGGCTCAAAGGAGACCAAAGGAGACCATGTCAAGGGCCTTGCTGAAGTCTGAGCACAAAACATCCCTTTTCTTTTCTGTCCCACAGGGGTTCTGCAATCCCTGCCTTATCCTTCCAATGCCTGGGAATGGTTGCAGGAGGACTTGCCATATCCCCTTCTCTGCTGAGCCTGAGCAGTCTGGAAGTCTCCCAACCCTCCTTGCTGCCCTGTTTGCAGACTGGTTCCATGTCTGCCTTTGCCAAGGCCCCAGGAAGCTCTGGGATGGCTCTGGCCTTTCCAAGGGTTTGGGAGAGGTCTCCCAGTGACACTGCCCAGCCTTCTCAATATCCCTGACACCAAAACCTTTCTATTATCCCACAATTCCAGATTATTGCTCAGGACACAACACACAATCTCATGGTTCTTCAGGAGAAAATTAGAAAGGATTTCATTATAGAAGTCAACTGGTGGAGCAGCCCAGTCTGGTCTGGCCCCACAGCAGTGCCCAGCCCAGGGTGCTGCAGAGCTCTGGGCACTCCCCCCACAGCCCCAGCCCCTCTGAAGGGCACAGCAGCTCTTGGGGGACAGAGAGGAGTCTCAACATCCCCATCAGCTCAGGGGCTGGACACTCAGCATGGCAGGAGGAAATGGAGGTCAGGGAAACTGCAGGAGCCCTGGTGTCACCTCCAGGAGATGCCCAGCACAGCCTGACTGTGCCCCTCAGTGCCAGCCCCTCTGCCCAGCCCAGCCCAGAGTCCTGGCCCAGGGACAGAGCAGCCTGTCCCCAGGGGGGCTGCAGAAAGAGGTTTCTCTGTGTCAGGGATTCCTCTCTGCAGGCCCAGAAATGCTGCCTTGCTCTTCTGCAGGGACATCCCTTTGCCCAGGTCAGTGTGTCCAGGCTGCCTTGGCCAGTTGCAGATCCCAGCCTGGGATCCCTGCAGGGCCCTGAGCTGGAGGTGCTGCTCTGCACAGGGAGGGGCTGTGGCACCCTGGGCTGACCCTGCACTGGCCATGCTGGTCAGGGTGGGGAGCAGACCCAGCAGGATGGTGATCTCTCCTCTCCACCCTCTGCCATAGTCCTGGAAGGCTCTGTAGCCAAGAACAAGGCTGGGCAGGACCATGGGCTGTTTCCAATGGCACAAAGGACAGGGCAGGGCTCCACTCCATGCAGCCTGTGGGCTGGAGAGTTCTTCAGGACACCCTCCTGGAAAGCCCATCCCTGGCTCTGGTACAGCCCGCCCTGAACTGGGGAGGCACAAGGGGAGTTCACTGTGGGTGAGGCAAGTCACTCCCCAGAGTCCTTTCTCTGTTCCTGCTGCAGCCCCTGGGGTTGCAGAACTCTCCTTTACCAGTTCACAGGCAGATTTAGGACTTGATCTTTGGTAACTCCACCCTGGGCAGGATTCTGCTCCAGGGCTCCATTCCCTGCTGACTGGATGGGACGGGCTGTCCCTGCAGATCCTCTGTGCTCTCCTGCACTTCCTGAGTTCCTACAGACAAGTCCTCACCTGCCATCAGAGCCCTCACAAGCTGCAGAGCCCCAGGCAGGTGACTTGGAGACCATTTTCCACTGGCCACCAGCAGAGAACATCTGAACCAGCCCTCAGTCCCTCAAGTACCCCAGTGAGTCACTTCTCTCACTGCAGGGACTGAATGGGGAAACAAGCAAAGCAATGAGATATTGGAGAGTCTATTCCTTGGCCTTGTTCTTTACACCAACCTTTCAAAAAGAACAAAGTCTTCAGGAACTGCCCATGGGGATCCCCTTTCCTGATGGAAATGATGTTAAGGAGCCCAGCTCTGTCCCAGCAGTGCCCAGGGCCTGTCCCTGCCCACGGTCACAGGACTGACACAGAGCAGGGACTGAGGTACCAGAGCACTCAGGCCTTGGGCAAGGACCACAAAGGAGAGGGAGGCAGTGGAAAAACAGCATCTCTGAGAAGGCCAAGAGCTGCTGCTCCCTGGCAGTGCTCCTGTACCAGGACTCTTTACCCCTTCTCCTCTGCACACAGGCACTGCCCTCCAGCTTCAGGGAAGTTGTTGAAGAGAGAATCTGGAAAAAAGAATTCAAATCCTTTATTCTACTCAGAGATTGTGATTCCTCATGTACAGAATAACAAAATCAGGATGTTTGACAAAGAAATTGCTGCAGAAACTTTTATTTTTGTTAAATGCACACAGAGAATGATCCCTCATTTACACATCCGTGGGTCAAAAGAAAGAGTTAGAGAGTGAATTAGATATGAGATGAAGAATAAATTTCTGTGTCAACAACATTTAAAGAGGAAAAAATGTAGGAAACGGCCCCCACCACCACCCTCAAAAGCTTTAGAAAGCAGGCTGGGCCAGTAAATGGTTACACACTGAATGTTGTGCAGAAGAAAAGAGGCAGGTTATTGCTCTTGAAAAGCATCCAGTCATCATTTTTCTCAGGGCATCCTTGAGCTCCTGGTTCTTCAGGCTATAGATGAGGGGGTTCAGTGCTGGAGGTAATACTGAATACAGAACTGACAGGGCCAGGTCCAGAGATGGAGAGGAGATGGAGGGGGGCTTCAGGTGGGCAAATGCGCCAGTGCTGACAAAGATTGAGACCACAGCCAGGTGAGGGAGGCACGTGGAAAAGGCTTTGTGCCGTCCCTGCTGAGAGGGGATCCTCAGCACAGCCCTGAAGATCTGCACATAGGAGAAAACAATGAAAATGAAACAACTGAACACTAAACAGACAGTAACCCCAATGAGCCCAAGTTCCCTGAGGTAGCCTGAGTGTGAGCAGGAGAGCTTGAGGATGTGTGGGAGTTCACAGAAGAACTGGCCCAGGGCATTGCCCTGGCACAGGGGCAGGGAAAATATACTGGCTGTGTGCAGCAGTGAATAGAGAAAGGCAGTGGCCCAGGCAGCTGCTGCCATGTGGGCACAAGCTCTGCTGCCCAGGAGGGTCCCGTAGTGCAGGGGTTTGCAGATGGCAACGTAGCAGTCGTAGCACATGATGGTGAGGAGGAAATTCTCTGATGAGATGAAGAAGAAAAAGAAAAAGACCTGTGCAGCACATCCCGTGTAGGAGATGGTTGTGGTGTCCCAGAGTGAATTGTGCATGGCTTTGGGGACAGTGGTGCCGATGCAGCCCAGGTCTGTGAGGGAGAGGTTGAGCAGGAAGAAGCCCATGGGGGTGTGCAGGTGGTGGTCGCAGGCTACGGCGCTGAGGATGAGGCCGTTGGCCAGGAGGGCAGCCAGGGAGATGGCCAGGAAGAGCCAGAAGTGCAGGAGCTGCAGCTCCCGCCTGTCTGCGAATGCCAGGAGGAGGAACTGGGGCATGGAGCTGCTGTTGGACATTTGCTGCCTCTGGGTTTTTGTTTCCAACACAGGAGAAGAAGACAGTAAGAGGCCAGTTAACGTGGACTTATCTAAACAAAGTCAAAGCTGTGTTCTACAGACACTCCCCATGTCACACACAGACAGCCTTTTGATTTCCTAGGAGATCTTCCTTCAGCTCCAGTGCTGGGTCCCTACTGAACAGCATTTTCACTGTTTTAGCATCATTGTGCTTCTGTACAGGGGTTTCACATAACAAGGAGATGTTAAGGGACAGGTTTCCAACCTGGAGGGAAATTCACAGCTTGGAAGGAAACCTCAGGGAGACAGCCAAGTGTCCTTATGATGGCATTTGATTTAAGCAGACTCAGCTCCTTCCCCAGCACCACAGGCTGCACTGGTAGGGGTCATATTCCGTTTGCAGGTGCAAAAATGACATCTCAGACTAGTCCTGATGGGTCTAGTAGAGGTGATGCTGTTGCTGCCCACAGGCAGAGCAGTAGCTGAAAGCACATTAGGAAGCTCAGATAAACCTACTGAGCACTCACAGTTCAGATGTCTCAAGGACTTGTCAAAATTAATACTTTCTTAATGATTTATTCCTCCCATTCCTCCAGAGTAGAAAACTGGAAACACAATCTCAGGAAATTTCTTTAACCTTATAAAGATCTTCATCTTGGAAATATTCTGAGAGGGAGCTGAAGCTCTGAGCATGTCCTCCTCCTCTGCACTCCAGATACTCTCAGAGTTGCACTTGCAGAATCTGTAGTTGGTGGGCAGTGCCAGCTTTACCAGATGCCTCCATAAGCTGCAGTCCCATTGCCCTGCATGAACAGGCTTCCTGTGCCAAGATCTGTTAAAATTCTCGCCCAGTGAGGTCTCAGCATCATTCTATGTCTGACAGCCTTTAACTTCTCTCTGTCTCACTCCCCTGCCCTGGGTGCTGCAGGCAGTGCCCTCAGCCCTGCTGGGCTGTGCAGAGGAGCTGCTCACCAGCAGAGCTGTCTCTTTGAAGCTCTTCTTGTTTGCCAGGAGCTCCCTGTGTGCCAGGAGCCCGGCCCAGCTCAGCAGCACAGCAACAGCCCCAGGCATTTCATGACCCTCAGGGGGTTAGGTGTTGTTTACATGAGACTCAGTCCCTGAGAGGAAGTTCAAACAACTTCTCAGGAAGTCAAAGTGAGATGGAAACACTGAAGTTTCTTGTAGTGCTAATGAGTCTCACTAAGGAACACAACTGAGAACGTGTCCTCAGGTTCCAGTTAGAGCAGAAAAGTGCAGACAGTGATGACAAGGATGGACAAGCAAGGCAAAGGTGGCTCTGATGCTGAATAAACCTTGACTTGTTTCCTTAATCTAACAGGCCAAGCCCTGACCCCCAGCCCCTGGGAAGGCAGATCCTGTCCCTGCCTCATTCCTCAGGGCTCTTCCTGGGGCACTGGGATGTGGGATGTGCAATGCCAAGGGCAGGACCATGGGGTGGCACCTGCCAGGTTGCTGAGCAGGGACAAGGAGGCCATGAGGCCCCAGGGCTGCAAGGGCCACTCCCCTCCTCCTGGCATCAGGGGCACAGACAGCAGCCATGGCCAAAGGCCTGCAGAAGGTGGCTCTGTCAGGGCCTTTCAGCTTCTCCCCATCCCTGTCTCCTCTCCAGCCCAGGCTGTCCTACGGTGTCCATGCCCTGCCCCTTTCCCTGCAGGCTGTCGGCATCCCCCCGGCTGCCCCACCTGGCTGGCACCTTCCTGCACTGACATCTCTGCGTCCTCCCTGGCTCTTCCTGCACACACAAAGCCTTGGGCTCATCCAGACTCCTCCTGGGTGACGTGTTCCAGCACAGCATTTTCCATGGAGTGAAATTCCTTTTTCCTCATGTGTACCAGGGGGAATTTATGCTGATACTTTTGGTCTGTATTTGGCCCTGCCACCTGTGAAAGCTTTGCTCTTTCCCTGCCAAGTTATGGGAAAACAAGCACTGATAAGCGGGAAAGTTGTCCTTGAGAGCTTTTTGTATAAACTGTTTTAATTGGTGTTCTGTGATTGGTTACTTTTCTGTCAAGGGCATTTGGAGGAGAAAGTGATGATGAAGTGAGGAAGGCTCGACCCCAGACTCAATTAAGGTAGACCCCCAAAACACTCTGCGCATGCGTGTGTGGATTTCCAACGTTCTCACGCGTGCACAGAAGAGATGCACTGACATAACCGGGGGTGGGACTGAGGGCCTCTGGCGAGGCAGTGCTGGCCACACCTGGGGAGGTTGTGATCTCTCAATTAATTGTTTAAAAAGCAGATAGTGCTTCCTTGGCGAGAGCTAGTTTACTTCAAGGACAATGTTGCCTTTTGGCGCTTGCCAGCTTGTTAACTTACTGACTCTCCGAGGATGCTGCTCCTGCTATGGGTAATTATAGGTATGCTAGGTTGGTAAGATAACTTTATGGGCAACAGCTGGGTAACTGGGGAGATCGTGCTGGGGGCTTATTCCTCTCCTCGTTCCTCCCTTTTGGGTTTGTTCATTTTCTTGGCCAATATTTTTGTAATAAATATTGTTTTTTTCTGTTGAACTAGCAACGGTGTCCGTTTTTCGTGTCTGTATATCTCGGACCTTTTCCCTGATAAAGTAACCCCTCCCCGATACACTCATGTCTACTTGGGACCTCCCCAGCTGCACTTGGCATTAATTCTTTCTTTCTCATGCTCTTTTCTGCTCTGACAAAAGGATCCACCATCTCTAAATCCACCTTTCAAGCCCTCTGAGGGCTGTCTTGTGCTGTCCTCAGTCTCCACACCACTGAGGCCACAGCTCCTTAGCCCCTCTCTAATGCTCATGTGCTTGAGACCTTTAAAGCCCATCCTGGGAGATCTCTCACTAATGTTTTTGCAGATGAAAATATCGTGCTCATAGTCTAAGTGAATCACAGTTGCCATGACAACCAGCATGCATTCCCATTGCTATGGTCAGTTACCATGGCAACCATCATACATTCTCGTTGCCACAGTCAGTTACCATGGCAACCATAATACATTGTCATTGCTATGGTCGGTTACCATGCCAACCATAATACACTCCCATTGCTACAGTCAATTACTGTGGCAAACAGCATACTTCCCAATGGTACAGTCAGTTACCATGGTAACCATAATACTTCCCACTGGTACAGTCAGTTACCATGGCAACCATCATACATTCCTGTCACTACAGTCGGTGACCATGGCAACCATCACACATTCCCATTGCTACAGTTGGTTGCCATGGCAACCATCATACATTCCTGTCACTACAGTCCGTGACCATGGCAACCATCACACATTCCCATTGCTACGGTGAGTTACCATGGCAACCATCATACAGTCGCATTGATACGGTCAGTTACCATGGCAACCACTATACATTCCCACTGCTGTGGTCAGTTACCATGGCAAACAGCATATATTCTCATTGCTACGGTCAGTTACCACAGCAACTACCATACATTCCCATTGCTAAGGGCAGTTACCATGACAACCATCACACATTTCTATTGCTACAGTCAGTTACCGTGGCAACGATCATACATTCCCACTGCTATGGTTGGTTACCATGGCAACCAGCATACAGTCTCATTGCCAAGGTCAGTTACCATGGCAACCATTATACACTGCCATTGGTACAGTCAGTTACCTTGGCAACCATCATACATTCCCGTTTCTACGGTCAGTTACCATGGCAACCAGCATATATTCCCATTGCTACAGTCAGTTACCATGGTGACCATCATAATTCCCACTGGTACAGTCGATTACCAGTGGCAAACCACCAGACATTCCCATTTCTACGGTCACTTACCATGGGAACCATCATACTTCCCACAGGTATAGTCAGTTACCAATGGCAACCAGCATACATTCCCGTTGCTATGGTCAGTTACCATGGCAACCATCATACATTCCCATTCCTACTGTCAGTTACCATAGCAAACATCATACATTGTCATTTCTACAGTCAGTTACCATGGGAACCATCATACAGTCCCACTGCTACTATCAGTTACCATGGCAACCATCATACAGTCGCGTTCCTATGGTTGGTCACTATGGTAACCAACATACAATACACGTGCTACGGTCAGTTACCATGGAAACCATCATACATTCCCACTGTTACGGTCGGTTACCATAGCAACCATCATACAGGCCCATTGCTATCATCAGTTACCATGACAACCAGCATACATTCCCATTGCTATGATTCCAGGGTTATCAAAGCCAACTTGAATGGGCTCTTTATCTCATTCCACAAGGTCACCCAAACCACTCTCTCCTCTGACCCTCACCCACAAAAGTTCACCCAAGTTGTTCATCCCCTAGAGCAGCTCCACAGCTCCAAGAAGCTCCTTCCTGCTGAGGACACCTCTCTCCTGCTCTTTCTCTCCTGTGCCTCCTTGGCCTTCTCTCCCAACCCATCACAGCCCTGCAACCTGGGAACTGTCTCAGCAGGCCTGGGCTGTTATTGCCTGCAAGTGGAATGAAGAGAGACTTGGGGCTGCAGCTCCTCCTGCCTGTGCCCCACACGCAGGGCACTGGGGCCTGTCTGGCTGCAGCCCCTCAGCGGGGGCACCGGGGTAAGAACAGACTTGCAGTGGGGAAAGCTGCTCTGAAAGCCCCGAGAGCTGGGGTGTGCAGAGGCTTTGCTGACAATGGCCTTGGGGGTGGACGTGCTGGGACTCAGGCCCAGGGGGAAAATCCCAGGCCTGATCCCTGAGGAGATCAGCACGTGCTGCTGAAATGCTGGGGGAGAGAAGAGCCAGCAGAGGGAGGAAACAAGTGTGGACAGCCTGGGCTGATGGGATTTGGACTCGTGCCTGGCCCGGCCTTGGCTGGGCAGAGAAGGGACAGCCTTTGTGTCCCTACAGGGCTGGGATTCACTCCCTGCCCCAAAGGCTGTAGCACTATATCTGATGAGAAACTTGTTTAAACATGTCTTAAAATGGCTCTTTGTGGTCCCTTTGCAAACACGTGTTTCTTCTTCCCAATACCCCCCACAGCAACTGTTATCTCCCATGCAGGAGTGTCCTGGGAAAGGTGTCCTGAGGTGTCCCATTGGTCCTTTGTTTAACCCCTTCCTATTGGCTGTTGACCCCTTACCTGATGGTTTCTTTTGTGTGACCCTGAACTTGTGATTGGTTCCCCTTTGACCCTCCTAAAAGCCTTATAAACCCCTTCCCAACAATAAACTCTCTCTTGCCTCCTCTCCACGCCCGGTGTGCTGTCTCTGTGCCTGCCATGGAGCCACGTGGGTGGTGGGGGGAGGGGAGGGCACCTCTCCCCTCCAGGCTCGGGGCCTGAAAAACCCTGTTTCTGGAGTTCCCCTTCCCCATCCCACAAGACGTCGGAAATGGTTCTTCAGACGGAGAAGGAACTAGAGCTGGGCTCCCCCACGTCGTGGATGGGGAAAGGGGAAACCCAGAAAAGGCCCCCAATGTGTCTGAGAAGCCCTGGGTGGTGCCTGTCCCACAACTGCTGGGAATGGGGACGGGGTCCCTGCACAGGCCCTGTGCTGTCCATGGCAGCTGCTGCACTTGTGCTGCAGAGCCCTGGCACCTCCCCTGGCACTACAGGCCCCTCTTTGGCTGTTCAGTCCAAGTTCTGCTGCCCTCAATTAGGTTCAGCAGTGAAGGGATGTCCAGGAGACAATGGCCATTGTACTCTGAGGACATGTAGAAAATACCCTGATAAAGAACAGGAGAGAGACCTCTCTCCCTGTGCCACCTGACTCCATTTGGTCACCTGAACACCTCTAGGGGCTTCTCTGGACAGAAGGAACAGTGACAGGTTCCCCTGTCCTACATGTGGGCCCCTTCTGCCACTGAAGTTGGCCAAAGCAATGTCCCAGCAGCCTTCAAGAAGATCCCACAGCTGCTGCCCTGTCCCTAGGAACTGCTCCACTGGAGCCTGCAGTTCCCAGCAGGAATCTCAGTCACCTCTGGCCCCTCAGAAGGAACCAGGGCTTTGTGTCCCAGCAGGTCACTCCTGGCTTTGGTCTTCATTCATTCTCAGGGGAGCTGGGACAAGGAGTCACCTGCAGGGGCCTGTTTTGGGCCCACTGAAGTGGGGCAGGAGGAATCCCAGCCCATGGAGGTTGTGGAGGGAGCTGAGTGTCCTTCTGGCCCCAGGTCTGCAGAGCCACAAGGAGACACCTCTGTTGACTCAGCTGAGTCCCTTCCCTCAGTGCAGGTGAAGGAGATCCCTCCTGGGCACTGTCTGGGTTTCCCGTCTAATGATGGCACATGAAAAGGGGTCTCTTGAAGTTAACTCTGGGTGTGTTTGGAGAAATGACAGTGCTGAAAGAAGTGTCTGTGCCCAGGTGAGAGAAGGAACATCATTATTTCCTTCAGCTGTGTGCCAGCAGGTTCCCCTGGAGCCCCAGGGACAGCTGGAGGGAGCCCAGAGGGGCAGAGAAAGGGCTGCCTGGGGCTGTTGCTGTGCTGCTGAGCTGGGCCGAGCTCCTGGCACACAGGGAGCTCCTGGCAAGCAAGAAGAGCTTCAAAGAGACAGCTCTGCTGGTGAGCAGCTCCTCTGCACAGCCCAGCAGGGCTGAGGGCACTGCCTGCAGCACCCAGGGCACAGGAGAGAAGGCAGAGAGATGAGAGGCAGCCTGGGCTGGGAGGTGACTGAGCTCTCACTACTGGAGAAACCTTCCCAGGATTTGAAGGAAGAATTTTCTGGCTGCAGGAAAGTTCAACTTACCTTCCTGGAGGGATCTCCTAAAGCTGGCACATCCCACAGCTTACAGGATCTTTCAGCAGGACTCTCCCAGTTGCTGCAGTGCAGGGGAAGTGGCCATATGGCAGAGCAGGGCAGGAGCTGCAGGCAGCAAGGGCAGAGAGGAGAAGGGAGTAGGAGGTTCAAGGGATCCTGGGGTGGGAGGACAGGGCAGAGCTGCTCAGGGCAGGAACCTTGCCAGCCCTTTGCCACGGTCAGGCTGTGGCTGCAGAGCAGTGCAGGTGAGTTCCTGCAAGTGCCTCTCCCAGCTGCCAAATGGCAGCAGTGGCAGGAGCTGTCAGGATGGCTCTGCTGGATTTGCTGGGGTGCAGCAGGAGAAGCTGCTGCAGAGCAGGACTTGCTGCTGCCCCCTCAGAGGCCCAGGGCCAGAAGGTTCCCTGTGCCAGGGCTGGCTGTGGGGTGGGAAGGTGGGGGTGCAGCCAGGGGTGCCCAGGGCTGTGGGGCAGAGCAGGGTCCTGCCCCCAGGGCTCTGTGTGCTGGGGCAGGGACTCTGCTGCCTGCCAGGGTCAGCTCTCAGCCCGGCCAAGGAGCTGCCACGGCCCTGCAGGGAGAAGGGGTGGGTGGAAGGAGTGACCCCTCAGGGCAGGGCAGGGCTGGGCAGGGCCCTTCAGCTGCAGGCTCAGGGCTCCTCACAGCTTCAGCTCCACCTCCTCCATTTCCAGGGGCCCTTCTCAGGAAGCACATCCCCCCAGAACACCTCCCCCTTCCCAACCACCGCAGGCTGTCTGGGATCTGCTCTGCAGCCCCTGCCCAGGCAGAGCTGCCCCTGGGCACTGGGCTGGGGATGGCTCTGGCAGCACTGGCAGGGAGCTGAGCTGGGCACAGGCAGGGGCTGCTGGCAGGAACAGCTCCTCACCCAGAGACAGGCAGGCAGGGAGAGGCAGCTGCTGCCACAAGGGCTGGGCAGGGGGATGGGGGCCCCTCCCTGCTGTCCCTGTGGCACAGACCCCTTCCCTGAGCAGCTCCTGCCTGGGCTCCTTTCCCAGCCTAAGCAGAGCCTGTGCCCTCAGGCCCACGGGGGCTGGGCTGTGCATTGCCCTGCAGCAGCCAGAGCCCAGGCAAGGACAAGGCCCTGATTTCCAGCTGTCTCTCTGTGTCCCTCCTCCCTTGGCAGCAGCACTGTGGCATTTTACTGCCATCCCCTGCTGCCTGGGCTCTCCTTGTTCTCATCAGTGGCTTTTCTGAGCCACTGTGGGGTTTGGAGGGGGCAGATTCCTGTGCAGACACAAACCCTTTGGGTGCTGCTGTGGGGATGTGTCTGTGGGAACCAAGTGCCCAAGTGCCCTCGAGGTACTTTCAGGGTCTTCAGCTGTTTGCCTGGGTGTCCTGCAGGGCTGCAGGTGCCCTCCAGAAGGGCACAGCTCTGCCATAGCATCTCTGTGCTGCACAGGATCCCCATGGAGAAAACTCCTCAGTGCTAAATCCATGGCAATGCTCTGGGAGGGATGAGATGAAAAGGTGAGCAGTGTGTCAATCTGTTCTTTGGACATGGATTCTTGGATATCTGTGCAGTTTCTCTGTAGGGGAACAGTTGAGTGTGATGCTCCTCCAGCTCCAAAGTGCCAGCACAGGGCAGCTGAGCCCAGGACTGATGGGCAGAGCAGTTCTTCTCTCTGCACTGAGGGACTGTCCCTGTGCCCCTCAGAACCCACAAGACTTGACCTGCAGTGCAATAGGAATGTCAGGGATTTCAAAATTCCACATCCACTCCGAACTGTAGCAGGCGCAAGTAAGTGAACAAATACAGTCCTTCATTTGGGCAAATTGCAAACAGCAAAGCTGAGAAGCTATTGGATGTGTCACGAATACCTTTAATTTGAGATCACCCTGCATTCCAAGTTCCCTCTCTAGCAGAGCAAGAAGGAGTCCTTGGGAGCCCATCACAGAGTTGCTGCTTCCAATGGTCTCCTCAGCCAGCAAAGGCCAGAGCTCAGGGGAGGGAGCTGCAGGGAGGTCTGAGTGAGGAGAGAGAACCTAAGAGTGGGGTGGCAGAGATGTGTAATGTTTGGCTGCAGAAGCCTGGTCTAACTCAGCAGTGACTTTTCCTCCTCAACAGATCAAAATACCCTGGGGAAGGAGCAAATGTGGAACAGCAGCTCCCTCACCCAGTTCCTCCTCCTGGCATTTGCAGACAGGCGGGAGCTGCAGCTCCTGCACTTCTGGCTCTTCCTGGCCATCTCCCTGGCTGCCCTCCTGGCCAACGGCCTCATCCTCAGCGCCGTAGCCTGTGACCACCACCTGCACACCCCCATGGGCTTCTTCCTGCTCAACCTCTCCCTCACAGACCTGGGCTGCATCTGCACCACTGTCCCCAAAGCCATGCACAATTCCCTCCAGAACACCACAACCATCTCCTACATGGGATGTGCTGCACAACTCTTTTTCTTTTTCTTCTTCATCTCAGCAGAATTTTCCCTCCTCACCATCATGTGCTACGACCGCTACGTTGCCATCTGCAAACCCCTGCACTACGGGACCCTCCTGGGCAGCAGAGCTTGTGCCCACATGGCAGCAGCTGCCTGGGCCACTGGGTTTCTCTATTCTCTGCTGCACACAGCCAATACATTTTCCCTGCCCCTGTGCCAGGGCAATGCCCTGGGCCAGTTCTTCTGTGAAATCCCACACATCCTCAAGCTCTCCTGCTCACACTCCTATGTCAGGGAACTTGGGCTTCTTGGGGTTAGTGCTTGTTTTTGTTTTGGTTGTTTCATTTTCATTGTTTTCTCCTATGTGCAGATCTTCAGGGCTGTGCTGAGGATCCCCTCTCAGCAGGGACGGCACAAAGCCTTTTCCACGTGCCTCCCTCACCTGACTGTGGTCTCCCTGTTTGTCAGCACTGCCATATTTGCCTACCTGAAGCCCCCCTCCATCTCGTCCCCATCCCTGGATCTGGCCCTGTCAGTTCTGTACTCGGTGGTTCCTCCAGCACTGAACCCCTTCATCTACAGCCTCAGGAACCAGGAGCTCAAGGATGCCCTGAGAAAAATGCTGACTGGATGCTTTTCAGGAGCAATAAAGTGCCTGTTTTCTGGTGTGTAGCATTCAGAATGGGACTCCTTAATGGCCCAACCTTCCTGCTCTGGTTTTTCGTGGAGGTCATCTGGTTGTTCTGGCAATAATTTTCTGTGCAATGATATATTTTTATGTATCTTCCTTCTAACTTAGTGTCTACCCATTGAATTTTACCCAGAGATGTATAAATGATGAATTGTGCAATCTGTGTATTTAAACCAAATAAATGACACTGCGGTGCCCTCTTTGTCCAAGACCCTTCTTCTTAGATGTTCCTAAAGCACAGCACACTGCAGGACGGTGTATTTGCAAACAGGAAGGGGACAATAATCCCAGCCCAGCAGCACTGCCAGGGAGCAGCAGGGCTTGGTCTTTGCAGAGCTGCTCTCTTGCCCCTTCCACACTGTTCTCTTGAGCCCCTTTCTCGCTGTAAGGCTGAGTGCTCTCTGAGCACAGTCCTGGGGGCTGGAAGCCCTTGGAGCACAGGCAGGGACAGGCCCTGGGAACTTGTGAAGCAGAACTGGGCTCCCTTCCAGCATCTCCAGGATGCTGTGGGATCTTCTGAGGCCACTGCATGTACTGGGTCACTTCTTGTGTCACCTTGCTCCAGGGCTGGAACTCTCCTGCAGTGTCACCATGACACTCCTGCTCTCTGCTTTCCAGGTTTCATTTTTAGATCCAGTCTTCCCCTCCTGTTCACAGGGACATCCTGGGAGTGCTTCAGAGCTGCCATCCTGGGGCAGCTCCTGCCCAGTGTGGGCAGGCACAAGGTCTCTCCACCTGCTCCTCTCCCCTCCCCAGTGCCACTGTTTTCTGCAGCCTCCTCATCCTTGCCCAGCACAGCCCTCCTGGCACAGTTGGACACAGCCCTTGTTCTACCCCCTCCTCAGGCACCTGCCCAACCCCCTCAGCTCCAGCCTGAGGGCCAGAAACCTTCAGGGCAGGGAGGTACCAGGGGAAAGTACTGAGGAAACCTTTCAGCTGCACTCAAATCCAATTGGAGGGGTTGTCCTCGAGGAAGAAATCCCTTCTCATTCTCCAGAACCACCAGGACAACCTGTGCTGTGTTCTGGGCACTCCTCTGGAAGTGTGGGCTATGGAAAAGGTTTTGGTGTCAGGGATATTGAGAAGGCTGGGCAGTGTCACTGGGAGACCTCTCCCAAACCCTTGGAAAGGCCAGAGCCATCCCAGAGCTTCCTGGGGCCTTGGCAAAGGCAGACACGGAACCAGTCTGCAAACAGGGCAGCAAGGAGGGTTGGCAGAGTTCCAGACTGCTCAGGCTCAGCAGGGAAGGGGATATGGCAAGTGCTCCTGCAGCCATTGCCAGGCATGGGAAGGACAAGGCAGGGATTGCAGAACCCCTGTGGGAGAAAACAGAAGAGGATGTTGTGTGCCCAGACTTTATCAAGGACCTTGACATGGTCTCCTGTGGTCTCCTTATGGCCAGATTGGTGAGAGCTGGACTGAAGAAGTGGAAGATGTGGTGGATGGGAAGTTGGCTGAATGAAGTGTCAAATAAAATCCATGGTACAAAGTCCTCTTGGCAGCAACTTCCTGGTGAAATTGCAGGGGCCTGCCCAGAGCCTTTGTCTGCCTGCACTCCTGGCCTCCAAGGAGCTGCTCCAAGGAGTCCCTGGGAAGGCTTTGGCAGTGCCTGCCCTCAGTGGGGCCCAGCAATGCTTCAAGGCACTTGGAGTTTGGCTTCTGACTTCTTCAGCAGCTGCTTCAATCTTCTCTCAGCACCTCAGGATCATGGGCTGGGCTGCAAACACACCGTGGGGCTCATTAAATTCCAGAAATCCCTCAGGATCTCTTTGTCTTCCTTTAATTGTCTTCAAGGTAATTTCAAAACAAGTCTTCAAAGTTTGTACTTTTTCTGTTTTAATTCAATGATGGATAATTTTGTAGTTCAGAGGAGAGTTGATAGAGGTGTTCTCCAAGTGATCTTGATGCTGAGTGTTTCCTCAGGAGATCCACACTGACCCTGTCTGATCAATCTTGCTCCTCACCCTCCAACCTCACCAGTTCTGACATGGCCCATCTTGGACTGACAGCTGATGCAGCTCCAAACACTGTGGGGCTCATTAAAACACTAAAAAACAATTTCTTTCTCTTCCTTTAATTGTCTTCATGTCTTCAAGACATCAACAACTAATTGGAGTTGTTTTGTAGTTTAGCTAAGGAGGAAGATTTTAAAGTGGACATCACGAAAAATATATATTTTTGATGAACAGGAATGATTTACACAGAGCCTTGGGATGCAAGAGGGTCAGGGTGCCAAGGATTTGGATCCAAAGACAAGGGGCAAAAGACATTAGTAGCACTTAATCATTGACCGACTGAAGGATTATCAAGCGGTTCAATAGCATTTGCTACAATTTTAACACTGACTGAATTCTAGATTCACAATAACAATTCACACCACAGTCAATTCACACCCACACCCAGGCAGAGATGTGTGCACACATCAATAGCTCGGTGTGGAAAGGTCCCTCTCCCAAATTCTCTTTGTTGTCAGGGAAACACTCCCCCAAATCCCTTTGTGTTTGCCAACAGACAAGGGTCACAGCTGGAGGAGTGTTTGTTGAGGGGGATCAGAATTGTCCTGGGCACCAGCGAGGGTCTTTGGAGTGTTGGAAACTGGAGGGTTCCCAAGCTGGGAGAGGCTGCCAGAGGTGTCCCACTGAGAGGGAGGTGCTGGGGAGCTGCCAGGGCCTCCCTCAGCCCCGCCTGTTGTGGGCTCCCAAGGTGACTGGCTTTAGTTATCTGCTGAATTTCCATCCTGGTGTCAGGAATGACTGGAGTTTCCAAACTATTTGGGAATGGTATCCAAACAGTTCCATTTGGGTTATGATTCAGTCAGGGAATGTTCCAAGGTTTTCAGGGGATGACTCCTTATCCTGTGTTCCCCAGCTCTTACACTCATCCCAGTGAGCTGGATGGTTTATTGACAATGTGTCTCGAGGGGCGGCACCTCCGATGCCATAGAAACCCCTCCCCCTGGATTAGGAAACCTTTGGAATTCAGGAGGTGTTCCAGTGGAGCATGACAATGAACAGCAATTTCCCTAAAGCCCAGAGCCCAGCAGAACAAAGGCAGGCCCCATCAGTGTCAGAGCAAAGGTCCCCCATCCCTGTGTCCCTGTGGCCGCTGAGGCGGCAGCGCAGGCCCGAGGCGGTGCCGGGTCCCGGTGCAGCCGGGGCAGAGCGGTGGCTGCGCGAGCGGCAACCCCGGCGGTGAGTGCGGCAGCCCCGTGGGAGCGGCGGCTCCGGGCACAGACGCCGGCGGCAGCCGCTGTGGCTCGTGGAACCGAGTGGCCATTGGGACACTGCAGGGCCTCCTGGAATCAAGGTGGGACACTGGGGAGCCTCTTGGAGCCAAGGGAACCCTGGGATGTTTTGGAACATCCTGGAATCCAGGAGCCATTGTGACAGTGAGGGGCTTCATGGAACCAAAGGAATCCTGGAGAGATAGTGGAAACTCATGAAATCATCAGGGCCATTGTGACACTCCAGAATCTCATGGAACCAAGGATCTCTTGTGACACTGAGGGACCTCATGGAACCAAATGAACCCTGAGAGTTTTTGCAGCCTCATGGAATCAAGGGGCCATTTCCGGCAGGGTGCTCTGCTCTGCTAATACCTAAACAATGGTCAGAGAATGCAAACAATGCACACTCTCTGTGATGAGTTACTGCTGGTGTCAAGGTATGGGTTTCCCTTTCCCCATCCACGACGTGGGAGAGCCCAGCTCTAGTTCCTTCTCTGTCTGAAGAACCATTTCCGACGTCTTGTGGGACGGGGAAGGGGGACTCCAGAAACAGGGTTTTTCAGGCCCCGAGCCTGGAGGGGAGAGGTGCCCTCCCCTCCCCCCAGCACCCACGTGGCTCCATGGCAGGCACAGAGACAGCACACCGGCGTGGAGAGGAGGCAAGAGAGAGTTTATTGTTGGGAAGGG
>NW_024105186.1:3807500-3848812 GCF_003945595.2 Pipra filicauda
GGTATTCCAAAGCATGACAGGTAGAACTGGAAGGACACATATTACTCAGACTCCTTTTCATACAAAGGAATCTTACATTTTATTTTTTTCTATGGTTCTGTATAACAGAAGAGATTTGTGCACATGAAAGTAAATTTACTATAAATATGAAACTCATATATACGATGAAAAAAATCTCTGAATTAAGAAGCAGAATGAAGACTGACAGAAAAATCAGTATTATATATTTAAGCCTAGACTGAAAGAAATGACACTGTAAATTTAATTCACAATATGTTTAGCTTGTTCACACTTGTCAGTGCACTTTCTATACAAGTACATTGATGTATATGGAGATTTAAGGTATGCGTTACATGAATTTAACAACACAGACTGAACAAGAACATATCTCCTAGCAGATGAATTGCATAATTAGCAGGAAAATCCATCAAATTGTTCCATGAATTCCAATGAGCAAGTCATAGAAGTTTTTTGTTGGGTTTTCTTTCTGTGAAGGCAAAACCAGTGCACATTCTGTACATTTCGCAATTTGTATTTAGTATCAAAGACAGATACATGAACAGCAAACCAAACTAAGTGTTGTGTACAAAACAGAAGCTGTGTACAGAGTGGACAGATTTGGAAAACTGGAGGACCCTAACTGTTGGAAATGCCTTAATATCAATGTTACCTGTACCCTCTTTCTCCACCCTCTTTTCCTAAAGAGAAGGAAAACCAGAACTTGCAAACTCACTCCATAATATTCCTATAATCTATGCTATATCACGCCTCGGACTTTCTGTGTTCTTGCCTTTCAAAGTGTGAGGGAAGAAAATACTGGTTTAGAGGCACAAAAGCAAGGACAAAAGTGTCCTGGGCCCTGCTGCAGCTGCAAATGCTTAAAATGCATGTACCTGCCTCAGATGGAAACCGCTGCATTCCCAAAAGGGATGTCACAGGCAGGACCTGAAGGAACATTTCACGTACCATTAGAAGGCAAGCCTAGATACACCCTAAAAATTTGTGCGACACTTTTATTTCACAATCAGGTCCCTAGTAAAAGACACTGAAATAGAGGGGTTTGAGTGAGTACCCCGTACCAGTTGAGCATCATTCCAGTGTGAATCTGCAGTTTTCCAGACCCCTTGTTTTGCACAATTCCAATCTCATAGTCATTTGACAGATTTCTTATTAATATCAGGTTATGTAGGCTCTTTTACGCTCCTCACTGGGCCCAATTTCCTGAGGACAGGAAATTTATATGCAAAAGGGATACTTGAGCAAAAACTTTGCCAGCAATAATGCTGAGAAGTTCTCTTCTCCAAAGGAAAGGCATTTCCTTACCTCCTTTGAGTTCAAGAACAAAATGAATACCTATTTTTTAACCTTAACTGTCCCTCATCAGCAGTCTCTTAAGCACAAATTCGAAGGAAAAATAAAAATCCCACTCCAAACTTGCACTGTCTATTCTGTCACGAGGTGTTACATTATGCTGTGCTAGACAATCCCACCTTTTCCACCATGGTGGGAAAATTCAAATCCTGTTTATGACAGAGATGAATCAGCCTGTGCAAAGGACAGAGAGATGTCCCAAAGCAAGGTTTATGAAATTAGTCAGTGGTGAAGGAAATGCATTCTCTGACATTTCAAATGACGTTTCAGAAATATTAACTGGAACAAAGAAACAAGGCTCTGACTGCCCCACAAGCCAGTGCTTAGAGCTTTCCATGGAGGACCATGACGAAAGCCACACACCTGGTAAATAACCAAGGATTTATACAAATTAGAAACACTCCTAAGTGAAAGAAGAGAACTGTCCCAATGTCAGAACTACCAATGTCAGTACACTGAGAAATGGTGTGGTGTGTTGCCAAAAATACAAGAGATCCGCAGAGCAAATTTTCTGATTTTGTGCTATTTCTCCTGCCGTTGGTGTGATGACCCACCCTTAAGGCTGAAACAGTCTCTGCAGTCTCTAGGAAGTTTTCCTCCTTACCATCCACTGGCCTGACCATATGCCCTCCAAAACCCTCAGCTATATCCTCTCTTGAGCAAACCTCTCCCTATTCTTTGCTGGTTTTTGTTTTGTTTTGTTTTGTTTGTTTGTTTGTTGTTTGTTTGTTTGTTTGTTTTTTGGTTTTTTTTTGTTTTTTTTTTATTTATTTCTTGCTCTGCCTATGGTCTTGAGTCTTCACTCCCAAAGTCAGTCAGCTGCTCTTGAATAAAAGGAGCCATCTCCCCCTTTCTCCCGCTGGTTCCACCTAATCCAGTGATTCTTTTGAGTGCAGTGGAACATGTTAACCAAGAGCAAAATGCAACCCCAACGCTGCCTGTTACAGCTTCCATCATCAACCTGTGCACTACAGTTTCAGCTTGCAACCTTCACCAACAAAACTGCAAAACCCTCCACTGTCTCCTCAGAAAACCATTTAATGTCTGCAGAAATCTCCCAAGAGCTCACAGCTGAAAAACATCAATAAAGTTTCTCCTAGGCTTGTAGCTTCCTCCTTCTTGCTCTTTCCCCCACATTCTGCTCTCTGCTCTGCCCAAATTTTCCTTGCTGCCAGTGTAATCTTCATGCAGGAGAGGAGCAGATTCTGTTTCAAATCTGAATTTACATTATACAAAGAGACCAGAACTTAGCTGTGTCCGACCTTGAACCTGGGATAATCTCAATGTGGGGGAAGTCTATAAATCAGGACCTTTCTTTTTAGAACAGTTGCTCACTACAATTCATTGTCTGAGCATATAAAGGTTTTACTCTCTCCAAATTCTTTGCTACAACTACCACAAGCTTGTGTTCCTAAAATAGAGTTTCACAGCACAGTCATGGAAGTTTTGGCACCAGCCCAGGCAGAATACAAATTTCAAAAATGAAGACTTGAGTAATAACAATCAATATAAACCCAGAAATAACAACAGCTCTGGTAAACACATCAGAATTATCTCATTGCTTTTTCTTTAAATAAGAAGCATAAGCTAGGACAATGCAGGTAAAAGATGCTAAGTATCAAACCTGACTTTAGAAATTCTTCAAAGAGCATATTCACATCTAGATTCTGCATGCCTTAGCTCAGCTTCAGGGCATTTTGTGACTGATTTACTCACATTGACAAACCTTGCCCCTCCATCACATTCCAACAATCTCACCTGAGCCATCAAATAATGCCTACTGTAAGTCAGATGGATTTTCTTGTGATTACCATGAACACAGATATGCTACCTGCTAGACATACACGCTTCACACCTGTTGTCAAATGACAGTGAAATCTTGCTTTGTTCAATTAAAAAATCCACACTCATTCTTACCAAGTGAACCTCAGTTTATAATTACTGTTAACCACACTATGCTCTAATAATTATGATTATCACTTTAATGACAGAGTGATGCTCCCTACACCAAGGTCATTCAGCCACAGGTAAGAGAGTGTGGCACTGTATTATGGTTCAGATGTAGGACCACAAAAAGAGAGAGAATCTGAGAAGGTACAAATGAAAAGAAAAAGAGGTGTGAAAATTACAACTGACAGGCTGACATAAGAAAAGTGGAGTATGGGCAAAAAGCAGGAATAAAGTATGCAGGAAAAAAATCCCCAAGATATTCTATCTACGCTTAATATTTACTATATGTATCTTAAAACATTAATAAATAACGTGTTTAAAAATTCTGTACCTTGGTGCCCCAAGTAGAAAGTCAGCAAGCCTTTGACAGCTTGGTAGTCCAGTCACTGCATAGGCAAGAATAAGCAGTGTAAGGTTTAGTTGGCTGTGCATGTGACAACATAGAACTGTCATTGTTACTTAAATACATGTTTAACGGCCCTATAGGCATTTAACAGCTACACCACAAACCCTCTGAAAGCACAGATATCTATTTCACCTTCTGTTCAGCTTGTGGAAGACACAGTTAAGGGAAAGTACAGCCAGATTTCTGCAGAAAGGGTCTGTTAAGTCGAAAAGTTTACTTATGTTCTACATACCAGCTGCTTTGGATCATCCAGGGAGACAAAGCTTCCAAAAGAAATTTAATCTTCTATCGTGCAGCATTTTAACCCCAGAGTGGAAACCTGAAGATAGCAGTAGGATAAAACACTTGCCAGAAGAAACTACAAAAGCTTCAGGGTTTCTCTGGCTTATAGAAAGGGAACAGTTTAGGAACACAGTAGGCAAAATAAAAGGTTTTGTACCCCAACTGAGACTATATTTCTTAAACACTCAATAATTTTGCCTTCCTCCTGATTTCAAACACAGACCTTTTGCAGAAAGGATAAAAACTGTAGTGCACCTGTTTCACTTGAGCCCATTAGAGCTTATTAATTTTCCCCAGTGAATGACCTTCCCTACCTCAGCACAAGGCTGAACCATAGAAGGTGCAGAGGAATAAGATGTTATAAAATGAACTCATTAGGCAAATCAAACAGAACTTTGATTTTACTCTCAGTGATGTCCAAGTTGGGACACATCTAATAGGGAAGTGCAACAAACTGTGGGAAGAAACAGAGTTTGAGTTGTCTGATGGACTAAAAAATAGATACAGTATATTTAAAAAGGAATTATGAAATTTCATCTAGAAATGCTGTGTGATTTCACCTAATAATAAAAATCAAATTATTCCACCCCTAGGCTCACCCTTGTCCATTTTGCTGTTATCTAACATGTACCAATAATGCAAATTCCTCTATCCCACCTCCACTCTTGCCAGGCCTTCCCACTTATTTTCCTTTCTCCTCAATAAGGATGAACTCTCTCTTAAGCAAACAGAGGCTTCCCAAGATCTTTCTGGCTTTTCTTTAAAGGGCTTCCACAGGAGAAGAATTAGGTACTTTATTTACCTGTTCTCAGTTTGCACATTTCATTACATCTGTCTTTTTCTCTAAAAATGAGAAATTTCACAACAGAAAGAACCTCTAATTTGCAAAAGCCCCTTTGCCAGTAGAGCTGCCAGTTCTTCTAAACAGGGACTCGGGAAAGTGAGGAAGGATATAAAATAAAACTCCCTTTCAAACAGTTTTCTCCTGAAAGCCACTTAAGATATGGATCTAGTCAAAGGCTCTGTCAAGATGGAAGAATAAAACCTCATGTAAGTAAGAGACAGGGACTTCTTGTTTAGATGATATGAAAAAATAAATTCTAGTCATGTCCTGGTAAAGTCATTCACTTCTTTTTTTTAATTATTCTTTTGGACAGCCTTTTTTGAAAGAAAAAGGACAAAGAGGAAACCATCTTAAAACCAAATAGTCTTCTACATATGAAGAAGAATCCAGTTAGTTGCCAGACCCATATACCTTTAAAGACTTTTACCCCTATAAAACAAACATCTAGGATTTTTTCCACTTGCTGACTCCCCTTTCCATATTTGAACGGGTCTTACAGGCTGTCAGGAGCCTTATGATCTGCAATGAATGGATTCAGTTGCTTTATCTAATATAAAAGTTTCTTTTTATTTCCATCTCATGAAACACTTGCACAACAGTACAAGTGCCTTCACCAAAACCTTTGTTCCATCCCTTTTAAAAGTCAGCGGGTTATTTTCTTGTAGTGTTACTAAAATGACGGGGAAGGAAAGAGACAGGAGACACCTCCAAACATTACCCTAGAAGATATTAAAACAGACACTTGAAATTTTAGCAAGAAAAACAATTCAAGATCAAACTGAAATTACGACACACTCAAAGTGAACTCAGTACTCAGAAAACAATGGACAAGAAAGGAAAATTTTCTCTTCCAGTGCAAGAGACAGTAGAATTACAAGTTTCTTAGCCAATGGTCAGCTCTGACACTAAACTGCTTATGTGAGGGCTTGTGAGTCCCAGGCCTCAAGCAGCCAAAAGCCAGCTGGCTCTGGTCACTAGGTCCTCGAGGAGTCCATGAGGTCACTGACATGTTCTACAAGCACAGAGCATGACAATGAAGCTTTCACTAAGTGTCAGTCAGACAGTAGAACTCTGAGCCTTGAGCTGTGACCATCAGAAGCTAAAGGCTGGCGTGGTCTCCCTGCCATGTTATTCAGGTTCCAAAACCGTGCCTTCAAACCAGAGCTACAGAGAGACAGACAGACTCGACTGTTGTGTTGCATGTGACACCGTGCTATTAACAGGTGACACCATGTTATTAATAATATTCAAACACAAGTGCCATGCCTGTAATTCTCCCTCATTCTGTAGCAATCTTCAGCAATCAAATCCCTGAGGCTGTCCATGAGGAGCTGCTGCCTGACGTGCCTGCAGACCCTGAGCGGTCAGTGCTGCGCTCACAGCACAGCGGACACGCTCCATTAGCACAGGGAAAGGAGGCACCCGGAGCCCAGCCCACAGGAAAATGGGGCAGTCACACACGGGGAGATGATCACTGGGATAAAAGACAAAACAAATGCAAGAATCACAGAATTGTCAAGGTTGGCAGGGACATCTGAAGATCATCTCATCCAACCCCTCTGCCAAGGCAGGGTCACCTGGAGCAGGTGACACAGGAACACACACAGGTGGGTTTGGAATGTCTCCAGAGAGGGAGACTCCATGACTATCCTGGGCTGCCTGTTCCAGTGCTCTGACATCCTCAAAGT
The DNA here is from genome assembly GCF_003945595.2 of Pipra filicauda. Lineage (NCBI taxonomy): Eukaryota > Metazoa > Chordata > Aves > Passeriformes > Pipridae > Pipra > Pipra filicauda. Next base: position 3,814,042 of record NW_024105186.1, read on the forward strand.
AAGGAAGTTCTTCTTTATGTTGAGGTGGAACTTCTTTGTGGTTTAGTTTACAGCCATTGCTCCTTGTCCTGTCGCTGGGCACCACTGAAAAGAGTCTGGCACCTCTTGGTACTTGTGTGTTGAGATCCCCTCTCAGTCTTCTCTTCTCCAGACTGAACAGGCTCAGCTCCCGCAGTCTCAACTCGTAAGGGAGATGCTCCAGACCCCTCATCATCTTTGTGGCCTCTGCTGAACCCTCTCCAGTAGCTCCTTGTCCATCTTGCACTCAGGAGCCCAGACCTGGACACAACACTCGGTTCACCTAAGGAGGGACTGAAAAACTACTTTTCCTAAAAACGTGAACCTGCCGTGCGAGAAGCCTCTGGATCAGGGGCGAAATCCAGTATTTACATTAAGAATAAGCGCTGTGCTGTCGCTTTTACAACGCCGTAACACTGCGCTCTGTGAGAGCTCCTGAGCAGGAGCCGCTGCCTCAAGGCACAGGCTGCGCTCGCTGCCCCGCTCCCCGGTCCCTCACACCCGCCGGGCTCGGCCCTGCCCGTCCCCTCACGCCCCGCCCGCGTTCGCGTTCCCGGGGCGGTGTCCCGGCTCGCTCCCCGCCCCGCCGCTTTACGGCAGCGGCCGCGGTGTGTTTGCGGCTCCGGGCTCGGCCGGGCGGTCGGGGCGGACATGGTGAGTGTGTCCGTGGGCCGCCGGTGTCCGGGCCGGTGGCTCCCGGGGCCCTTCCCGGGCCCAGCGGCTCCGCTCGCCCTTGGCCGCGGTGCGAGGGGCCCGGGGAGGCCGCCGGCTCCCGCCTCGGCCGCGCAGCCGAACCTCGGGGCCCCTCGCTGTGTCCCCGCGGTCACCGGGAGCGCCGCGCCCGTGCCGTGGCCGCTGTGCCCCGCGTCGGGCTGATGGCAGTGCGTACACTAATGTACACGCTCGTCCGAACCGCTCTTCGCGCTGCCGGGTGGCTTTTTTAATTTATCCTTTGGCAAACAACCACCTTCTGTGTTCCCCGTGCAGGCCAGTACGATGGTGGCGGTCGGCCTGGCCATAGCGGCGGCTGGATTCGCAGGTTTGTAGTGATGGGAGGACACCGAACACCCAGTTATAGTTACCTGTGCTTCAGGACTGTTTTTAAGGTAGTTTAATAGCTGATAGAGGACACTCTTTTGGGAGAACCTGTATTAATGGCTGTAATTAAACAAAAGGTCGAAGTTCTTACTCTTTTATGTCCTAAAAAAGTTCATTCCATGTTTTAATCCATGAGTTACCAGTTGCACTGAATTGCTAAATCTTCATGGACCTGTACTTAGTCTCGATCAACACTGATCTCTTCTTTAAGGTCGCTATGCAGTAAAAGCTATGAAGCAAATGGAGCCACAAGTTAAACAAGCACTTCAGAACCTACAAACACCTGTAAGTTTTTGTTTATCAGTACCATCTTTTTATTTAAAAGTTTACTTGGTGAAATAACTACAGACTATTGTCTTTGTAGCACTGCTGTATTTTCCTCTAATGCTAAATGTAATTTTGTCAGTAGTAACAATCTCAGTGATTCTGGTGGTGATTGGCTAATAGTGTGCTCGTTCTGGCAATTTTAAGTACTCAAACAATGATACTCCAAGTAAATTTCTCATTACAAGTGCAGAAGCAGCTTTGCTATTTTTACAGACTAAAAATCTCAGCAGCTTCTAAGGCAATAATGAGTTGTTTTAACTTATAAACTTAAAAATTAGTGGTTTTTAAACTAACATGTTTTCTCTTTTAGGCCTTCAGTGGTTATTACAGGGGTGGATTTGAACCCAAAATGACTAAACGAGAAGCAGCTTTAATACTAGGAGTGAGGTAAAGGAAATTTATTAGAAGTGAAAGGTGAAAAGGAGGCAGCAGAGTTTCCTTGCTGCTGCCCTTGTTTGGAAGGGATGTCATCCTCAGTGCTTAAGGCCATCCTATGCCCAGCATCCCCTGGGAATGTCACTGCCACGTCAGGAAATAGGAAGTGGCCTTTCAGGATTTTCTGTGCTTATTGGGGATTCTTTGCTGCACTTGAGCGTGGTTGAAGGTAATTCCCTCTGGACTTCCAGACATCTGCAGTTCCCTAGCACATGCAAAATAGAGGTTCCTTGGGGTCCACTCAGCATGGGGAACATGGTTGTGCTGTTTGCTGTGGTTCCTGTCACTGCTGGGGAATTTCACATGGATGCAGTGTGTGGGTGCTGCAGACCCACTTCTTGTATCTGTATCACTTCTAAAGCATTACAGATCTGAGTATGGTGGCCAATCCCTGCCAAAATACTTCAGGCCAAATGCACAAATCTTACCAAATAAGAACCATTTCTATTTGAAGGAAACTTCCAGCTGAGAAGTTTGTTGTTTGGGGTTTTTTTATGTTCTTATTTTTTATAAATAAATAGCAAATTATTTTTTTTCCTCCAGCCTCTAGGAAGTTTTCCCAATAAAAACGTTACAGCGTACTTCTGTGTCTTTTCAACCACGTGGCTGACTCCCACCCTGTTAGACTGCTCTAACATGTCTTTTTCAGCATAGTGTTTTGGAAAAACCTTAGAAACCCTCTCCAGGATTTACACACTACACATGAAGAGTAGGGAAAGAAAAACAAAGAAGTTAGCCAAAGAGTTTATGGATAAGACAGAGTACTCACTTGTTCTCAGCTTTTGAAAATCTGGAGGATCTCATGAGCAGCTCTTAAGTCAGTTTTTCTCTCTCTTTTACAGCCCTACAGCCAACAGAAGTAAAATTAGAGAAGCTCATAGACGGATCATGCTTCTGAATCATCCAGATAAAGGTAAGGAAATTAAGTCATGTTGATTAATTAATACATGTTTTTAACACAGATTAATGGAACTGTGTAGGAAGAAGTGACTACCCCAGCTATTAAAAAAAACCCACAGAAAACTGAAAACAAATTTTAGGGTGCCTTACCTCATGTGGGTTTGGAACATATTTTTGTGTGAATGTTTTAAAAGCAAGCAGACAGATTCAGCAGGTCGGTTTGTTACTTGCTCAGTCTCCTGTGAATATAAGATTAGAATAGGATTTGTTAAAATGAGACTTGAAATCACCTTAATTTTAGGTGAAAGCCCAGAGTATACTTGTGCACTTCATGTACCACAAGTATATGAGTGAGTTCATGGGAGTGCCTCGGGAGTTCACCATAAATGGCAAGTATTGAGCCTTCTGCAGCTGCTGAAGACATTAAACTATGGAATATTCCTGTTTGTGGTAATCTGAGGGCTCAGAATCGAGTTGTGCTCAGAGTTAGTAACTCGAGGCATCTCTACCTGTTCTAAATTCTGTTCAGTGAGTCAGAGTCATGTGCTGGTGCTCGGCATTCACCTTCTTAATTGTCGCTTAAAAGGTAAAATGGCTTCCTTTAAAGTGACTGTTGAATTCATTACTTTTATGCACCAAAATCCAAAATCTCCTTGAGATATGCCTTTCATAGATAATGTTGAGCAGAAGTTAACTTCAAAATTAACTTTGCTGAATATATAGAGAACCTAAAAATAGCTATCCAGAGACTGCTGAGCATTTCATGTTTTACATTACCTAAACAAACTAAGCTTCAAGTAAATACAGTAATTACAGTACAATTAAAGGGTATATATGCTAGAAACACAGTTGTTGCATCTCACAGGCTTTACAGTTTTGGTGCATTTGCACTGTGAATTCTGTTTCAATGTCCCTAAGTCATTTGTTTGCCATGTTTAAAAGCTGAACCAGTCCCTTGGTACAGCAGCAGTTTGTGTGGTGGCCTTGAAGGAGGGGGAGGGTTATCTGCAGACGTTAGTTCAACACTTCTGTATTCATCACAGACTGTGCTAAGTCATTTATGACTGATAAAACTGGAAATAAAAACCACTCCAGTAAACTAAAATCCACCTAACAGGAACCGTGTGACGCTGAACTGCAGTGACTGTGTGCTTCAGTCAGAACCAGTTTGTTCTTTAACTGCCAGAACTCTCAGACCATCCTCACTTTTTTTTCCTGTGTACTGTGGCATTATTAACAGCAAAAAATGTGGGGGTTCTTTTCATCTGATGTGAGGTTCTCTTTTTTTCCTAGGTGGCTCTCCATATGTAGCAGCCAAAATCAATGAAGCTAAAGATCTACTGGAAGACCAAGCTAAAAAATGACAAAAATCTATCAGAGGTTTTGTCCCTGCAAATGATTATTTTTGATAAACAGCTTAAGAAAAGTTCTAATGTCAGTCTTTGACTCTGTGTAAATGAAGCTGAGAATACAAATCCAGGGAGCTGCTTCCCTCCCTACTCAGTCACTTTTTTTGGGAAATGTGTGAGGGAGTCAGGTTTAAAAGTTTTTTCATAGCTGTTCTTTATTAAACAGCACAATCTGCCACTCAGAAATATTTTCAGTCTAGAGAGCAATAACTTGGTGTGAGCAGTGCATGTTACCAGGCAGACTTACATGCTCTTGCCTAATTTCTGTTAAACTAGTTGTGTTTAAAATGCTGCTGCTCTTCCATCTGCCAAAGTTAACACAGTGAACCAGTTTGGGGAGGGGGTGGAAAAAGCAAGAGGATTTTTTGATTGGAATAGCTGGGACAGATGTGTGGTTGTCTCTGACTGAAGAAATAAAGTTCAGGAAACAGTGTACTCCCTTGTCTTTGCCTTGTGAAAAACAAGGTTTGATTGAGTTTCTTAAGTGTTACTGATGAGTCTGGAACGTCTCAGATTTTTTTAGTAACTTTCAGGTTTTGATGGATTTTACAGCATTTAATAAATTCCATATTTTTAGTAGAAGTACTGTAATTTTATACATTATCATATACTACAAAGCTAGAACTCACATCATAAGGTTTGCATTTATAGGGATTAGGAAACAGGAACTCTTTACATAGACCACTGAGGATACGTGAGCTGGATTTGTGCTGGGTGAGGCCTCACACCCGCCAGCAGTTGTCCTTGTGAGGATCCCAGCTGGGGCCAAGGAGCTCTGTCGTATTCCAAGAATCTTCCCAGTGTTTCTGGAACTACAGAAAAACCGCCGCACAGCGCCTATGGGAGTTAACATCCACCTGTTCATAATCTCGGGAGCTTTCATTTCCCAGAACCTGGACTTGGGAATGCTGCTGGAAGCATCTCACATCCTCTGTGTGAGTGCTGCCTGCTGTGGACTAGTTCTAGGCCATTTAGGAAGGATTACCACAACGGTTAGGAAGAGTTCTGTGCCTTCGGGAGAGAGCATCAAATAGGTAACCTTTAGAACCTACGGAAAGGGGGAATAACTTTTCTTTGCCACAGAATTTAAAGCAGGGTGAGGGACAGCTGTAACAGTGCCGTGCAGTCAGAGTCTGCACATTCCAAGCCATATGCAGAATGTTTCTGTACTTAAGTTTTTTCCTGCCAACTACTACTTACTTCTTAAGCATAGCTAGCTCTTTTTTTTTTTTCCCCTTCCACGTTTTTTTAATTTTCTCCAGTCCTGTGCCTGCCTGAGCAGCTGAGATACTTGAGCACACTTCAGCGTTACAATTTAACTGTGTGTGTTCTCCAGGAGGGAACACTGTGGATGGGTATCCAATACTAAAGTCATATTACAAACTGCACATCTCCTGAACTGACACACACACCCCGGCCTGGTTGGGACAGCTCTGCTGTAGCTGTATCAGGCAGAGCAGCTGAAGGCACAGGTGGTTCAGAACACTCATCTTTTGTCCCTATTCACTTCTGAAAAAATCAGGTAAGACAATTTTTTTTCATTTAAGTCAGCACAACTTCAGCACTATCCTGTGCTGTAACTTTTTGCAACAGCTCCTTCCTACCCAGATGTTTTTCTGTACCTGTTTTGTGTTTCATTGCTCTGGCTCATGTGCCTGAAAAGATGCATGGGTGTGTCATGCTTTAACTTCTCAGTCCAAAACTACATATGCATTAATTCCTATATATGTTAGTCAGGTTAGTGATTCTCCAAGATAAGGAGTTTGGTTTTAGACTTGTTAACTGATGTTTGTCATAGTCACCTTAAAGAAAGGAAGATTAGCACATCAGAAACTCTTTCATAAGAGTTAAAGGTTCAAGCTGCCTCACAAGTAAGTTTCAATTGTTAGTTACAGCTTGAAAACCTTAAAGTCAATAGTAATTTAAATTTCTGATAGAAACAGTCAACAGATGGAAGATCAAAGTTTATTTTCTTTTACTACCAGCATACAAAAAAAACATATTGCACATCAAACAACCAAAACAAAAATAAAAATACTCTACTAAGGACTAACATATGTAGTTTATACAGAATAAACTTTCTGGAAATTGATCTTTTCAGTAGTTCAGGTTATGTCTTAATGGACATGACTAATTCAGCTTAGTGTTAACTAAAGCTATGTTTGATTTTTAAATACTGTACAGTTTAATAAATAAACCAAACAAAGCCTCAATGTAGAACAGTCACTGCCAATGTCACCCAGTATCCCTGCAGATTATGAGAATTTAACAAATGTATTCCAGTGGTCTGCAGATTTTTCCTCTACATACAGCATTTAAAAAACATGTATTAAAACAGACCAGTTTCCAGACTAAACTAATGGAGAAATTACATTTCAGTGCAAAATATTTTAGACTGCATTTCTTTCTAGTATTCCTCAGGTGAAGAAGTGGTTGCATATTATTAAAAATGTAACAAAAGCAGCTAATGCTTTCATAAAGAGTATTATGTTAGGGATCCCCCTCACATCTTTGCCGTATTTTGAAAACAAAATAACATTTCCTATAGCCAGCAATTTTGTTTATTTAAATGTTACATATACTATCTCAAGGCACATCTGATGATATATTTATAACACAGTAGGTGTCAAAGTATGTTTAACATATGATTTCTTCAGGATCCCTCCCCTTTCTGTATTCCAAAATGGAGGAACTGAAAGTGCGGTGTCAAGACTGGCGATCCATATTCTATCTTTGGCAAGCTTATACAAGCACTATTTTAAATGTAATGTAAAAGAACTGTAAACTAGGAACTTCAGTTTATGAAACACCATTCAGGACTGCTTCTTCCTGATTATTTCCATCCTCTTGAACAGTGACTTTCTTTTCATCAGGGCTGTGCTGTAGTTTAGAAGGCTCATCCCCAGAAGTGGTGGCAGGACCATTCACTGCCTTTTCAGAAGGGCTGTTTTCGTCAATCGCGTCTTTTGCCTTGCAAAAACAAGAACAGGGTAATACAAGAATTCCATAACAATACAGAGTGTAATCTCAATTTCCCTCTGGCTCACACAGCAGCTCTGCAAGAGGAAACACCTCTTGTGCCTGTATTCTGTTATTTAGTGCATCCTATTAACTTACCTTGTCATTTATAGGACACTTCTGTATCAAACAGTTCCAAGGAAATCACGCCAAGGTAACCCTGGGACCACTCGTCCCCAGCACACCCAGAATGCCTTATTTATTTGTCTAAGCCCATGAAGGAGTCAACTCAACTGAAAAACTGAGTTTCACACCCCTTTCAAAGTCTGTACAGCAAGATTAGATTTTGTTAATGGATCTTTCTTGTTTTGCTGATCTCAGACATGACTTGTGGCAATACGTTCACTGTTACTTTAGAAATAAATTCTGATTTATTCAGTTCTGATTATTTTTCTGGATATGTAATGCCACTCTGATCCCTTAAGGACAAAATACCTCAAATACACAATCTTTGCAAAATTAACTCCTTCTAAAATAGTTTGTACAAGTCACTAAAAATGCAACCTAATATCTTCTATCCCTAAGGATTAGTTCTCAAGACTCACCAGGGACAGTTTTCACATTTTATTACATAATGCAACATTACTAAGTGTAGTATTTTAAAATGTGTACAGAATTAATTTCAGCATTACCCTGGCTCCTAAAGTCTACAATGACAGTCTACAAGTCACTGTCAGCCCTGTTTACTCTGGGCCATTTTGCTTCTAATGATTTATTCTTGAACTTAAATGTACTTGCAGCCAAATGAGGGCAAGCTAACTGAAGCCTTCATTCCTTTACTGTTCTGCTGCGAGGGAGAAAAAAAAAAAAAAAGGAAATGCACATTAAAAAGTCTTACCGTTTCTTTCTTGGTTTTGGCTAGTGTCTCCTTTGGAGGGTTTCTCTGTCTACTCTGAGATTCAGCTCGTGATATATAATCAGCTACTGTTACTGTTCAAGGAAAAAAATCACAGTGATGCTCACATCAGCAGTCAATTCAGCATGAACCTTCATGTCTTTTCTGCACAAGTTACGCTCTAACTGGGAGACATCTCACAAAAGGCCTTCACACTTACAGGTTATCAACCACACAGCAAGGATCAATTTGTTTCTGTTATTAAATACAATTTGCACTAAAATCAGTGATAATGTGATGATCTGGAGGTGGACTCAATATTTTGGTCCAATTGCAAATTTGATTGGAAAAGAAGGGCTTTCCATACTAGGTTTGAAGAGATCAGGCTGCAGGCTCTTTGAACTACAGACTGCATTTGTCAATAGCTTGAGTGGTGAAGAATTTCACAGCAATAAAATGAAGGCAAGTTAAATTTTGCCCAGAACTGGGGGAGGTTCAGAGTGTGGTATCACTTACGATGACACGGAATTCAAATCTTTGTTATGCCATGAAGCGACTGACAGGGAGAACTCGCCCTCCTGGAGGTCCTGGGAACACCATCAGCACTGTTCCCTGGCTCGGGGCGGGGGTGGGACAGTGGTGGGGGGTGTGGACATGGGCGGTGCTGCCTGAGCCAGCCCTGCTCAGGAGCGGCACAGCCGTGTCTGTGCCGGGACGGCTGCACTTACTGGGTGCCGGCCAGGGCTTCTCTGACCTCTTTTCTTCTTACCACCTCAGCACATGTTCCTGTAGCCTGGTTTTGTCTGATCCTGCCCTCTTGTAACCACACCAAGAGTCAATTCTATTTTTAGAATACAGAGTACTGCAAATTTAAATATACACTTGTGGATCTGATGCGGTAAAGCACATTAAGGTTGGCAAGCATTACCTATTGAACTGTACAGTCAATTATATTTAGCGTATCATGCATTCAGGTGAACTATTTTTCTGGATTTAGGAATGACTGCGCATGAAACCCAAATCAGACTGGGAAGTATAACACATGAATTTCCTGTTACAGTAACTGGACTTCTTACAACTGGGTCCTTCCAGATTGTCTAGTTTCTGCACAAGAATTTTTTTATTTAAAATGAGGTTCTGTACCCAACTCCTCTAATGCAAAGAGGAAGCATATTTCCCGCACACAGTGCATTCTTAATATTCATCTACATATAAGGACCCATAACATATAGCAATGTAAATGAAAAAATACAACTAAATGAGTGAAGTACAGTGATTGGCACTGGGGGGGGGCAGGAAGGGAAGAGTTCCTTCTGTCTTCACTCACTATGTATTTACTAGGTATTTATGAAGAGATTAAATTAGAGCACTTCTAACAAAGACAGTATAACTACCAACCAATGCTCCTAGTGTTGTACCTTATTTTAAGTATTTATTATGCAAACTGAAAACTGTATCTTGAACAACGACATCAACAGGAAAAAACTGAGGAATCTTTTCTGGAAAATTTTGTTTTGTTCTTAGAATACTTAGATTTAAAAGAATTCCCGTGGTTTTGTAGAAATGCTTAACATCCCTTTATGTCACTGGCTGAAATCAGTTTCTTAGAAGTAAAAGCTGAAATCCATTTTTACTTCTTCTGCCCCTTTATAAACTCATATCACTGTTACAAAACTGGAATGTTGAGAAGTATTGGGTGGGTTTGAGTTTTTCTAAGAGGGTGTAGTGTTCGGTTTTTTCCTTCCCCCAAGTTTTAGTTGCCATAATGAAACAACTTTTTTCTTCTTAATCAAATGTTGCATGAGCACCACAGACATAAGGAAGACAAATATGAGTGAAATTTTGAACCTGTCAATCTAGAAGACCTTCTGTTACTACCTTGCGCCACGTATGTACAAGCATTTTCTAAACAGGGCATTATATTGAAAATTAGCCAGTTCACCTTTAACATTTCAAGTGTTAGTACACACAAAAGAAATGCAACAAGCCACAACAAAAAATTGGAAACATGCAATTTCACTTAAATTCCTCCTCCTTCCCACCCTCAATTTGCAGATGACTTAAACTATTCCCAACAGCCAAGGACTGACAGCAGCAGTGTGATGCAGGTGTGGGGCTGGCAAATCCCATGCAAGTTCCCTCACAGAGCTCTGCCAGGACCCACATCCTGCCCCTCCAACGCTGCTGCTCAGCCAGTGCTGAAAAGGTTGTGTCCCAGTCAGTGCAAGCGCACAGATGCAGGTGAGTGCAGACCATGAACCTTCATGTTTGTCTGATCCTGGACCACGGAACTCAACAGCACTTTGGCCATTGACTTCAGTGAGAGCTGGATCACAAGCACAACTCGTATGTCCAAGCAAAAAGTTAGACATCGATTAGTTTCATTAGACAGATTTTAGAAGTTCTCCTAGTAGAAGGGATGTCTTTCATCTTTGTCTAGTAGTCTTATTAGTTATTGAGTAACCTTTTGATATTATGCAGCTCTATGTAAAACAGCAGACACAACATTCTCTCATGCTTTTGACCTGAGATTACCCACAGCTCCACTCGAATTACCTGGCTGTCTATCTTCTGCCTGACCCCTGAAGCGACGCCTGCGGCTACGATTGCGTCGCTGGGGTTTTTTGTCACTATCATCTGCAATTGCAAAGTTTATAATGAACTATTTCTGATCATAAAATAAATAAATTCTTCAGCAGTTTCAGCATGGGGCATTTAAAATTGCTTCTGTTAAAGACAGAGACTAAATAAGACAGAAAAGCTAAAAGAAAATTTTATACTGAAAGCATACACAGTAACACAAAAGCTAGATTTTACTTTTTGTTCTTGGTTCATTAAAACATTTAGGCATGTGCTTAATGACCTCAGGTTTCATTTATTAAGTAAGTAACCATACGTCAAATTTTATCAACATAACCCAGGTGTTTTTTCTACATTAAGCAACAGATTATAGTCTTGTCCCAGTGAGTATCAAAAGAGAATTTACTGAGGAAAAGTACTTAAGCAGAATCTGGGCAGAGACAAATTAACAGCTACTTAAGTAGCTTTCCCACACTGAGACTGAGGTTTCCAAGGACAAAACAGAACGGTGATCTGACAGTACTGTTTCTATCAAAGCAGCAGTACCAATGGGAAACAACAAATCAAGTCTTTGGTGTCTCCATCAGACAGTTTTTACAAAAAAAGGCACATGAAAAGGCTAGTGGAGCTCAGTAAACAGGAGATTCCATGGCACAGCCACGGAGGGAGTCTTTCTTTAATCAGACAGCAACCTTGAACAGAACAACAATTCATCACTAACAGAAACAAACAAGGGCTTCACTACACTTACAGGGACAACACGCTTTTTCTTAGCCTGCTCTGGGATGATCATCCAACCATTTACATACCTAAACCATTCTCATTAACAGAAGCTGTATCAGACTCTGTCATTCCATCCATAAGAACAGCATCTTCATCAGTCCTTCGCCGGCGTGACCTCCTGCGGCGGTTACTGCTGTGGTGGGACTCGCTGGCATCGGTGTCCACGGTCTGGTCTGACTCTGTGTTATCCAGCAAGCTGTAAGGGTTGCTGTCTGGATCTTTAAGCACTAAACAAACAGAAAGTTTCCATCTAAGATATGTAGTAATGTGTAACTTCATTTCCAGGTTGACTTACATCTGTGTCTGAAAGTTTCAAACTACAGAGCAACCTTAGGAAAAGGTGTAACACTAAAACTGCAGTATTTGATTCCATCCTGGCTCCTCTCTAACTCCAACCCAACAGTAACAATTCTGGGGCGCCACAATGGGCTCTTGCATTATTTGACCACAAATATTTCCAAGGTGACATTTAAAGAAGTTTTACTCAAAACTGTTAAACACGTAAAACACCTTTCCCTTCATGGCAGCGTGGTACTTCTGACACTACTGCAGTGTTACATTAGCACAGTCAGATTCTGATGAAATATAACTTCCAGTCTGATTTCTTCTTTCATTCTGTATCTAAACATAAGCTTAACTCAGAAGGCAGCCATAGGCAACATGCCAAAAATTTATCAATTTGCTAATAACATTATTACGTGTGAGCAGTAGAGGAAGGAAATGAAGATCACCACGAACAGAAAATGAACAAAAATCTAACAACACAGTGTGTGACATGAAACTATCACACAGCTGCACTGAAATCCCAAGGTATTAAGATTACAATATAAAAATGGAGTATAGCAATAAGGGGTTAGTAAGAGATTACAGAAGACTGCCAAGAACAAAACCTAAATTCAAAATCCACTTGGAAGGCAGTACCAGAGCTAATGGAGGACTTGCCACCGCGAGGTCCACCACGCCCACGGCCTCCAGACACACTGCGACCTCGTCCCCCAGGACGGCGTCTGTTGTCACGTTGGTGCCTGCTCTCCCTGTCATCTTCTCCTGCCAAGGACCAGTCACTAAGTTCATCTTTTCTCTCAGATTCCGTTTCAGAGGGATTGGAGAGCTCAGAGTTTGTACCTTGTACAAGAAGGAAAAGAAATGGAAATTAATGAGTTTTGGGATTATATTCTGGTTTCATATCCTCACAAAAGTATTCCAACCAGCATGGCTGGTATATATATTTTTTATATATATAATATATATATATATACAATATTATATATATATTATATATATATTTATATATATATGTTATTTAAAAATACATAAATAGATATTGAAAAATATTAATATACAGTTACACAAGTATATAATTTTATACTTATATATACACCCATATATAAAAATACATGCACATGTACAATATAGATAGAGCAGAAGTTATCTAAATTTCTAAGATTCTCAGTCTAAGTTTGTTTTTAATAATATGCGAAACAAGGACTGAAAGATTACCAAAGCTGTGATTTCTGTACACAGATAAATCAAGGATTAAGCACTGTTTCCTCTCTTTGTCTACACACTGCAGGCATTTGGTGCAGTTTCTAGGCAACTTCTCTGAAATTCCCAAGGACAACTTTGCCACCTTATAGCCGATGGCTGTTGCTAAGCAACCCCTTCTGGCTGTTGTAATGCTGAACAATTTCCCTGTTTATATTAAATAGCATCCCGTAATACCCGGCCCTCTCCGAGCTAAATCAAACCCACACAGCTTTTTACTACCTGAAATTTCAACACCTATTTATTTTAACCATCCAGGAACTCCCCCTACTAACCATTCTGGAATAAAGAGACTTAGACCCATATGGCTCTAACATGTGAGTCTTGCCATTTTGTGGGGAAAAAAATAATTTAAGTTTTCAAATTAAAATCTGTGTATACAAACAAACTCAACAATTTTCATTACAGTTTAGTCAGTCCATTGGGAAACAATAAAACACATATTTACAAACATCATCATCAGAATCAACAGGACTAACATGGCATGATCCAGGAACCTACAGTCAGGAACAGACTGTAAAACCCAAGAGGTGTCCATTTTCTATCAAAAATGAGCTACGTGTAGATATTGAGAGTAATTAACTGTACTGACTAAATAATGTCCCTGTTCACTGGAGCACCCACGTTTCTTTGTGAAACATGTCTACATTGAAATGCAGTGTCTCCATTTGGGAAGCTGCTGCTGGATAAGCTGGGGATGTGCACACCTCTCTGGATCTGAGCAGCAGTGCCTTGTTAATTCAGAAATGCATCAGAATACCTCACCTCATCTTAAACAATTCCAGTTAGCTTCTGACTGAATTAAAAAACCCATGGGATTTTGTGCTGCCTCCATTTCAAATCACTTTGGTTTACTTTTCAAAAATATGCTCCTAAGATGGGCATGATCACAGACAAGTGTTTTTTCTCTTCCTCAATTCAAACAGATAATGCCAATTCCAGATTTATTCCTTTTTAATTTGTGTTTCCTGAAAGTGTCTGTAGTTCCTTCTCTTTCCCAGCTTTGTATGATGTTAACTACTAACACTGAAGGACAAGGCCTTACCAGAGTTCGGTTTGCTCATTTTTTCAATTTAACTTCAACAAGACTGTAAACCTAATGAGGTGGTTTCAGCTACGTACAAAACGAAACAGCCATCCTGAATTTCCAACCTTGCCTGAATTCGCTCAACTATGCTGAACACAAAGAGATAGTTTTGGTTTCAAAACTACCCTGAGGACTTGCTCAACAGATGCTCGAAACACTCACCGTAACCAGATGTGTAATTGGGGCCTCTGCGGCCTCTCCCTCTCCCGCTGTAGGACCTGGACCCTTGCACTGAGGAGAGGGTGCTCTCATCAGTTGTGTAACCCTTTTCCTTCTCAGGAACTCGAGTAGAAGAAGGTCTGAAGCCCATACCAATCTGACGCAACTGTTCATCGATCTGGAGCCTTTCCAGTCTTAGCTGTTCTACCTCCTACATAAGAGGAGACAAAAAACATTGCTGATAAATGTCCCTCACAAAACATCATCACCCATCCAGTCATCTCTAAAACTAACATCCCTGTAGCAAGTCACCTTGTGTGACTGCAAATCAAGTACAAGCTGTGCTATCTCAAGAGTTTTGGAAGAAATCTAAAACCTATCTCTTAAATCCCCATGCAGGAAGACTGTTTTAAGACCATCAGTACCTTCCTTAACTACACTTCACCACGTTTTCTAGTTAAATTAAAAAGAAAGAAAAAAGGGCAAACTGAAAAAGTAACACAATTCAAATTAATTCATTATTTCAGTTAACACCACAAAGCCAACTACTCTAAACAGAATATTGTTCTAATACCACAGCATTAGTGTTATTATTAAAAATTCCATCCTACCCCAGTAGAGCATTAAATTCAGAACAGCAGAACACTAACAGAGACAAAAAATTGAGCGCTACTTCCCAAATGCCCCTTTAACCACTGTTCTTTACAGTCTGATCCTTCTCACCCCAACAGCACTAAATAAGCGTGACAAGGTGTTTGAACAGACACATCATAGCCATGGGCAAAGGAGTGGGTTCAATGCACCAAACCTTAAAATCCTCATACAGAGGTACAGTGTATATTTATATATAAACCCAGGAATTTTTGTTGCTTAAAAATTCTGTTACTCCAACCCAAGTTTCCTCGACAGATCTTTTCTCCCTTTGGATATGCTCACCTTTAGATATGCGATGTGATATTCTAAGAGAACTTGGACATTCCCAATGCTTTCTTTAGTACCAACAAATACAAATGGTACCATTCCCTATGGAAACAAAGCATCAAAGCCTTTTATCAGGAAGAACATCATCATTAAAACAATGCTTTCTGTTCAAATGATATAAAATAAATCTGGTTTAAATTACAAAAGAGAGCTGAACAAAGACAGTAACTGAGCCTTGGGCTGCAAAGACAAACTAATCCCAGCTCAGACTGGGGTTAGGGGAGGAGCTTCAGACTGTGCAGCTTTCCCAACAACCTATTCTGGCAGTTGAGGAAACCTGACATACAGAGTTTATATTCCCCCATGCAACACGTGCTCCGTGTGTTTATCACAGTAGCTGTGTAGAAGTATCCACAGTTTACCAAGAAGTGTCCAGTGGTTCATTAAAGCAACTTTACAAGATTAAGCAGCTTTAGAAGATTTTATCTTACCGTCTCATCTATTTAAAATATGTGGACACTATTAACACTATCAATCCAAATCAGTTATGTAGCTAAAGTACACACAGGAAAAAGATTTAAAAAAAGTCTTACTTTGGCAGTAAAAAACCTTCCTTGAATTGCTTTATATAAAATCTACTGCAAGATGCCAGCTTAAAAATAGTGCTCTCTACAGCCACAGGTTTTGAAATAAAAACTGGTCTTAAAAATAAAAACTTAATCATAGCAAAAAAGAATAAAGTACTCACATCTTCACGGGGCAGCTTATTTTCATTGTCTCCTTCAATTCTCACCCTGACGACTCCAGACTTGTCTACAATCTCCTGAATCACTTTTCCATTTTTTCCAATAACTTTTCCTTCAGAGGGCAAGAATAGTTAATTTTGCTCCTGTCTGCAGAATATTTTAACATGTTTCTGGATATTTTAAGTTATATGTAACAAACCCCAAATACCCCACACTGTGCCAGAGAAAAGAGGTGAAAATTTCCAAAATTAAACTCTCTCTATATATATACACAGAGTGACAAGTAGTGATGAAGATCACCACTACACAGAAGCTTAAAATAGAACCAGACCAAGAGTAAAATGGCACAAGAGCTTTGCAAATGCTTATTAACATTTATGTATCAAAATTATTTGGACCCCCTGATTCCACATATACCCTCATTCAATCTTTCCTGACATTGTGACAGGTTTATACAATTGTTGGGAGCCTCTTAAGAAGAAGTAAAATAATACGTAATTATTTTCTGAAAATTAATTTTGCCTTTCAAACAGACTTGTGTATTACCAATGCTTCCCATGTTACCTTTAAAATATTTATTTGAGATCATGCATGGGATCTAAACCAAAAGGTTCTTCAGAACTCGTATGTTTAAAATCTCAAAAAAAGCGACTCTTTCACTCCCTTATTAAAAGACTTTAGCTCCTCCTTAAAATAAACTTATATGGAAATGTTTCTTCACCCCAGCTACAGATACCTGGTGCTTAAAAACAGACAGGTTTAAATTACGAGAAAAGGAAGGGGGAAAAATTCAAAAAATGGGTAACAGCCAGAACTGTGTGACAGAATACTCCATTAAGGCATGTTCTTTACAGCAAATATCAACATGATACAAAGTAAATTGCAAAAAGCATTAAAAATTGTTTCCCTTCCTCAGCAGTTCAAACAGCTCAGCAGGTTTGGGGTTTTATCTTTTTGCCTTAATTTGTTCAATGTTAAAATGAGCTTTAACATGAGGTAGATAAGAGAACCATCAAGCTGCATCAGATACACAATTTGCAGAAGTCCTATTAAAAAAACCCCACCAAACAAACAAAAACCCCACTATACCTTAACCTGCTCAAGTTCTAAAATCTTGAAAGTCTATGTTTTAGGAGTTTGCACATGAATTATTTAAATTACGTTGCTATAATATGCAAGCTCCAGACCCCAAACCACAGGAGGTTAAAGCCCAGGTTTTAATTTCTCCTCTGGATAATTCAAGCTGGTTTTGAATCAGGTACAACACCTGCACCCTTAACAGTGCCTTCATGCCCACATTGCCCACAGGCTGGTCATGTGGAGCAGGGAACTGCCACACTTGAGTAAAAAGCAGGCTAAAGGAAGTAGAACAAGGGAAAAGGAAAAAAGTCCCCTGTGAAAGACGTTTGTCTCTCTTGAAGGGGAGCACAATTAACCTCACCTTTAGGTGACTTTTAATACAGAAGCTACCAGAATAAGCATTTTTTAAGCTTTAAGAAACTACACCTTCATAAAGCTGAAACATGAACAAATGTCTCTATCAGACTGAGGATGAGACTGATGAGCACTGCTGATCTATAAAGGGGCTCACCACCACTTAAACACCTCTGATAAACCTCAGCCCAGGAGGGAGCAGTAACAGGAGCATTGTCTTGTGTCATTCTTATAACTCAGCTGCGGTATTTCCACATTCAATTTTGGAATTTAGTTTCTGCACTTTGAAGCAGTGAATTTAGTAAAGCGTATTTTTTTACTAGAATCTGAACTTCAAATATTACCATTTACTACAAGTCTAAAATCCTGACAAAGTATTACTTAACAACAATATATCCAATTGCATAATTCCCTGATACATATAGTTTTAAAAGATTAATCATTTTCTACTTAGAGAGAGAAGTCGAATATTGTACTGGCAACTAAATCCTCTTTGCAGAGTCATGCTGATTAGGCTCCCTTTCCCCAAGTTTTCATGTTTTAGCAGTATTACATACCAACAAGATTTCTGGGAACTTGAATAAAATCCTCTACAAATTCCAAGTAACTTCTGGCCTTTTTTACTGCTTCGGCAGTCTGGAAATGAATTTTAAAAAATGGAGTTTATTTGTAAATATAGCATGCTAAAAACAAAGCCTTTTAGCAACAGCTGCAAGTCTTCCAAACAAACTTATTTTCAAAAAGACAGGAACAGAGACAAGACTATTCTAGTTTTGAACTAAATGATAAAGAAATAATTGAATAAAATGCCCAGAGACAAAATTCAGTAGAAAAGCAAAGCCTCAGTAATTAATAAAACATATTTTTCCATGTTGAAATAACATTTTAAGAGGTTGTAAGATAACAAAATGGATGCCTCATCCCTGGGAGTGTTCAAGGCCAGGCTGGACAGGGCTTTGAGCAAACACTGTGATATTACGACCAGGGCTCTCTCCTTCCAGAATGCTGGTTTCTGACCAGTTTATCTACAAGGTTTTCCAAGGCAGGACAGCAGCTCTAGTTACTGGGGAGAACTCCAGTAAAGGTTCTCTCACAGTTTTATTATTAAATGACAGAAATCACCTGAGTTAATTGAAGCTACACAGATGCTGAAGAAACCAGGCTTCAATCCAGCAACAGCAGAAGTGTAGAATTAAAGAAAGAATATCAGCATCTAGTCAGCCAGGACAGCTTCTGAGAACAATTTCCATTTTACACTAACATTTCATCTGACATTTTTTAGGCAACACAAAACATAAGAATACTACCAGCTCTGGCATCTTTCAATCAAATCAGGGAAATCCTAGAAGAATAAAAAAATGTATAAACCTCTACTTCTGGCAGAGGTCAAAATGATAGCAAAAGAAATATGGGCAAATCGGATTTCAAAATAATGAAAGCAGCGATCAAGCACTGGCAAGAGACGAACAGGAAGCCATTGTGGAGAGCAGAAGTTATGCTGCATCCTCAAGGCAACTGCTCAAATGATACAAACTTAAATTGGCGAGTTTTCACCTTCAATGAACTCTAGAAATAGGACACAATTAACCAGAGTTCCTGCCTCAGGTATGCTTATCAATTCTCCAAATAAAGGTGAAGTAACACGAAGTGAATGCATTTACAGGAAAACATCTAACTGCCAGAGCTGGAGCTCTCCAGTGCACCCACATGCCTCTATCTACACTCTGCCATGAGCACTCAGGATTTGTACGTGAGTACAACCTGTCTGACTCATCCACACCCCAACATGAGAGCACATAAAGCTGGTTCAAACAATGCATTCTCAGTTCACTGTAGTGGAACATGGATTAAAGACCTCAAAGGATTCCAGTTGCTAGCAACTACCTTTGCTAACTCTGAATTACAGTCCACACGTCCACCCATGCTCTGGTTACTTCACCCAGCAGCCCATACAATGAAAACACGTCCATGTTACCGTACAGTCTGTACAGGCATCACAAGATGTTCAGACAATCAGGAAAGGGTCTTGCAACCAAAACTATCTTGACCAGACAGGGATAAAAGAATGAACAGCATCCCATACAGTTTAACTTACTTCTATCCATAGATATCTCCAATATTCTTCAAAACTAATCTTCCTGTTTCTTTCTTTCCTCAAAGAGTTTGGCACTGAGCAACACTGAAGTTTTATTTGTATGCAAAACATCCACTGTGGGAAACCCTCAGACCCCAACTACTGTGTCAATGACACTGGTTCACTACTGCCCCACATCTCAGCCTAAAATTGTCTGTCTGTGCACTCAGCCATTGGGGCCTGGCTGCTTGCCCACTTCAGTTGAAAAGAAGGCAAAAAGAATAGGCAAGTACACCCAGATGCTGAAACCCTTATCATCGGAATATTTAAGCTGCCTGGCATTTTTAGAAGCAGTTATCACTTCCAGCAAGGACAGGCCTGGATGTGTCTAAAGGCATTTTTATTTAGGGGGCATCTGGTATTTATAATCATTGCTGTGCACCTCTGTAAGAGGCTGGTGACAGTCGTAACCTTTCCACAAGTTCCCGCATCACATCATTCACATGAAAGAGATCAAAACTGGAATACACTAGACATTCCACTGCCTTTAAACTTGTCCAATTCTTCTTCAGGAACTGAGACACAATTTACTGGTAGTAGCAGATCAGAGAAGGATCTGTTGTCACCCTGATCCCCTGGAAGCATTTAAGGTATCCAAAAAACAGGACACAGAACTTCAGAGGTACTGAAGAGTACAGGAGTTCAACCTCCTCTCCACAGGATCAACTTCATCTGACTGTTGGATCACAACCAACTTCTACTCCTGACATAGATGGAGCAGAATTCAAGACCTCAGATGCCTGAAACAGCAGAGAACCACAGATTTCTAAAAGTGTTAACATCAGAGACTCAGTGAGTGGCACCTGCAGAGTTGGTAATATGAGATAAACCCCCTCAAAATATGTTCTGACAGGGCCTTGGTGACAGTGGCATCGTTTACACTACCCATCTGCTTCCTGAATGGATCACCGTTTTGGTCCAAAGATCAGCTGCATTTCAAGGCTATTGTGAGATTTAGAAGAGTCACACAAACGGAATTAACTTGGAGCAAACCATTGTTTTGCCAATGCCAGCACTAAATTGCCAAAATAAAAGGGTTAGAAGCAGCAGATACACCTGGCTACCTCAGAGGATGAGGCAGCACACAGCAAAACACACATGAACTAGAAGGGGAGGAGGGGAAGAACCAACAATGTCGGAAGGAGAACAAAAAAAAAAAATCCATGATCAAGTAAAATTGTAGCAAATGATGCTTCTCTTAGGTTGAACCAAGATACACAGTGCAGTTACAGACTGTACATCAGCACACAGAGCGATGAGGAGAGAACACATCTGATGCAACAAAGGCTTGCTTTTCAAATACAGGTGGTGGAAGTTGCCATAGTGTGAACATGCACACAGGCACTCAGGACTGTTCAGGTGTTTTCAGTTCTTAATTCTGGGTACAGCTCTCGCCACTCTAAAAGCAGATACAGAGTGAAATGCTCCAAAGATTCATATAAAGTTTCCCCTTACCTCTCCATAGATTCTGAAAGTACCGGTATCCTCCTCAAGTTCAATGGTAGTAACTCCTGGAACCTTTCTGGCTTGTTGGATGTTACTGCCATGTGTTCCTATAGCAAGTCCCATTAAATCTTCTCTGACTACAAACTCCTCGTGAAATGCTGCAGCAAGCTGCTTTGTGCACTGAAGGGAAAACAAAGGAAGACTCATCCACATGCACTCAGTGTAACATGCCACTGTGAGCTCAGTTTCAAGCAACAAGAATCCTGAGCCATGAGTTACCTCCAAGTGTTTTGTAGCTTCTTCATTTCTTGACATGAGCATAAGTTTGGTGCGAATGCTGCGCAAATGCATGTCACTCAGAATGTTCACTCTCTTCACTGTTGCTTCACTGGCAGACTACAAAACAGAAGGAACATGAAGTTTAGGTTTTTTTAAGCAAATCCACATTTAAAGGATAAATCAGGAACCTACTGAAACTAAGTCATGAGCATGATCTCAATTTCCAGACCTTACATGAACATGGTTCTTCCTCAAAACAAAGCACAAGAAATTCAACACCAACAACAATTATCTCTTCTCACTCACAGCATGTTTCACATTAAAGGTTTTGCTGCTGAATAAACACAGTAACTCTTTCTTGTTGACGTTGCCCAGACAAACAAATTAAATATCTTTCTACCATATACATGCTTGCCACTCACTGTCTGAATGACAAAGCTAAGGAAATAATCAAGGACATACAATTCTGCGGAGTGAGGTTTAAGTGGATAATGGAATCATGAAGAGAAACTAATTCTGGGGCAAGTCTATGTAGTGAGAGAAAACCATTACAGAAGAATCTAAGTGAACAACTCCTTAATGGCTACACTGAACTGGTGCAGTTCTCCACGTGGAAACCCAGCTGCGGGTCAAACTGCACAGTGTAATACAGCACGGGGGGAAAGCTACTGCTCCAGAGTGGAGTGAGCTGGAGTTACCTCCAAGACACCTGCTAAAATCAGTGAACTGGCACTCAGCTGAGAATGACAAAAGTCATAAAAACAATGACACTGAAAGCTGCTCCTAAATTTAGGTTGTATACAGTGCAGGACTACAATCAAAGACTAAATTTAAATATACCTGCTTACACTAAATCTCTCACAATTTGTATAGTTTGACAAGTTAAACCATTCTCCATACACACACAGCTGGCTGTACACTTCCCATAAGCAATATACTGATAATTCATGCAAAATTTACATAGAAATAATTACTTACCAATATTATTAGTTGAGCAGTTTCAGCATGATAAAAAATTCGACACGCTCCCACAGCTTTCTTGAAATCTTTATGTGCATTTTCATTAGCACACCTAAGGAGACAAGATGAGTGTTATTTCAACAAGCTGCATCAAAACTGAACATGTAAAAACATGATAAGATCCAAGAATGTCTCAGTAGTTTATGGCAAAGACTGTTGAGAAACAGGGAAGTTCCCATTCTCTTTAACATGGTTCCAGAGCTTGTTTCTCTGTGGGTTCTATGCCATCATGGTTATCTGGCAAGTCTCAGTAACAGCCCCACTGTGAAGTGCATCACCTGTACAGGCACAAAACAAGACCCAAAGTTCCTATCTCAGAACTTGCCTTTTGTCCCCACCCCAAAAGCTCAGCAGGGATCCCACTCAGCAGTTTCTAAACCAGCTACTGCAGCCACAGCCACCCTTAAGGTTCCTCACGAACCTGCAAACTGGCCTCTAAAATACAAGCCAAGGGGGTTTTTTCTCTGCCTCCTCTAAGTAAATGCCTTAATAAAAAGTATGCAGAGCTACTCACGCATCTCTGAGGTCTTCTGGAACATCCACCGTGCACTTGAAAAAGGTGTTCTTTTTGACAGTCTTATTCTGATTCACAGGTCGGAGTCGTTCATACGTGACGATTTCATTGTAAGTGGCATCACAAGCAGCATATTCGATGACATAGAACTAGGGAAGAATTTTTTTTTTAAAAATGGTAACTTCAGTAAGGATCAACAGAGACATAGTAACATTAACAGCATCTCCAAGGAAGTACCAAATATGAATATATAGACAAGAACATAAATCTAAGTTGATACAGTTTCTACACTAATGAGCCTGGCCATATTTCAGCACCTCTCTGACTCCTCAGTGAAGTCAGAGCACTGTTATCAGCAAACCTTCAGTTCCCCACAGCAGCATATTGGATTCATTTTCCCATATCCATCCCTCTTTCAAATACCATCATTAGTTCAGTTGAAGTTCCAAAATTCAAATGTTTACTGGAACTGTAATTCTGAGTAATACCTAACAAAGAATCTTCCTTCACAGAAACATCTACTCTGCAACACTTTAAAACAAACAAGCAAGGCAAATCTACTGATTCAATTGGCAAATTACCTGTGAATGATGTAAGATCAAAAGGCAAACAAAAATTAAATCTCTTTTTGACACATACTATGCCAAATTTAGGAAGGCAAGAGAACTAAGAAGATTTAACAGTTACCAACAATCTACTCCTACGCTTCCACCCAACACATGCAAGTATAGAGAAGCTTGTGCACAGTATCCCTGAAGCCTAACTCTGTGCCAGGGATGCAGCCTTCTCCTCCCCTCCCTTCCACCTGTATGCAACTTAGGAGTGCAGCAGTACATTCTCTTCCTCTCTCAAAACTGTTTTTGTATCTGTTTTAGTCAACACACACAACTTACTCAAGTATCCAGAAAAAGTAAACACAACGATTGTGACACTTTTCCACACGCTATTTTCCAGTTTCAAGTTTTTTTTAGCTTAAGAATCATCCTAATCACATAAGGCTGCTTTGAAACATATAAAAAAACAAGTAATGATAATGAAAATAAAACACTCAACAGACAACTAAATTTAAGAGATCTATCACTATACACTCTAAAAACTTAAATCCTATAGTTAAAGACAATTCTGAATATCAGAACAATCACAAAGTAAACTATCATTAAACACACGGGTTATTTCTAAATTTCACATTTATACTTAGAGGAAGAAATCTGAATGTGGAACCATGGCAAAGACTGTGCAAAGAAGCTGAGCTGTGAGGTTCTTTTGGGGGACAATTCCATAAAATAATTAATTTGACAATCCTATATAAAGACACTAGCCATCTGAGGGTTTAAGAATTGGATAAAAATGAAATTAAAATCAGAATTAAAAAAATTGCTTTCATGACTTTTTCTGAAAATAAGCAGCACAGCAAGGTAACTGATGGCAAAATTTCACATTTCTGTGACATGTAAGAAAGGCAT
Source organism: Pipra filicauda (assembly GCF_003945595.2). Classification (NCBI taxonomy): domain Eukaryota; kingdom Metazoa; phylum Chordata; class Aves; order Passeriformes; family Pipridae; genus Pipra; species Pipra filicauda. Next base: position 3,838,193 of record NW_024105186.1, read on the forward strand.
ATGAGTCCCAAAAGATAAACTATCATTTGAATCACCTTGCCTCCTTTTATCTTGTTTTCTTAACATGCTGCTTATCCACAAGGATCAAGACACAGAATCTTCCTTTGATATCCATGTACCACCATTTGTCCTTACAGAGCTCAACAGAAGTTGCTATTTGTTAACAGTTTTTAAACAGTATTAGAAATTGGGCAATTATTTTTTCTGAGCATCGTTTCCTTTGGTTTTAGGAACTTGATACGGTAGAAGTATCGAAACACGGGACCCTTCCTATTACGAAGTTAAATTCTCTTGTCATATCACAAAATACAGCTTTTCTATTTGACCATGTCAAATACTGACACAGCTCTATACACTGCAGTGTCTGGATCTGCAAGTTACTAGGCAGCTGCAACTAACCATTTATTTACAGTAAAATAAACTTGACATATGTAAAAATAAAACAACCAGGGTCCTTTCACTACACTCAGTAAAAATACACACAAAAAACAACCCACGGCAAAACACAGCAATAGCTACAGCATGCTTAACTTATGGAGTATAAACAGATTTTAACCACAGGTGTTTGACTTAATTTTTAGCACCAAGTTCAATTCACAAAGCAGGTTTGTTTTAAGTCACAATTCTCCAAGCAATTAAACTACTCTGATGTAAGGACACAACCCTCTGCAGTACAATGCAACATGGGTCATTTCAAAGTGCTCTCAACTTATAGTTCTCTTTTGTCATGTTTTTGTATTTGCAGTACTTTATTTAGAGGGGTTTTTTTCATGACAGATAACCTTCTATTTACTGTATTTAATGTGACGCCATGAAATCAATAGGTTTTAAAATAATCCTTTACCTCTCCTTTCATCATTCGAACTTTTGCCAGCCACCAGCCACAAGGTTCTTGGTCATTTGCCCTGGAATAAACCTGAAAATGAAAGTTGTAAGAAACACTGAAAGTGCATACAAACATAATTCACTTACCTGCATGTATAATGAAGTAAGAATTTTTCTGATTTTCATTAAAATGGAATACTATTCTACACAGAAGTCATTTTTGTGTAAATTATCCAGTCACATGCTTCTTGCACTCCAAGGACTGTGAACAGATTTCCTTTCCATATATTACTGACAATTCAATAGAAATTTCTAAAGGGAGATAAAATCTTGGCTAAACACTTCTTCATGGGCAATTCCTCAGTAAATTCAAACATTGTATTCCCATTGGAAGTTCACACACAGAATAAGTCCATAATTCAGATTTCTGTTTTGTCCTTGGCTTACTTGATATATCAAGGACTAGTGAAATGAAGCAAGTCATCACATGACCACATATTCCATATTAAACAAATGCTACCAAATTAATGGAAGATCAAATACAGAACAGACAGCTCTTGAAACTCACTTTCCTCATTTTCTGCAAGTTTTATTTACTCCTTATATACTTCTGACAGGCTAAAGTCATTTGCAAGTAGACTAAACAAATTTTACAATAGCAAATAAATACTGCAATGAGCTGGAAAGAGAATACGCACCTTTTGATTTCTTGGTTTAATACATCACTTCTAATTAACACTGTTTCTCTGCAGGAACAGTGTAATTCACACAATTCCCTATCAGATTGTAACAGATACTTCAACTAGGTTAAAACTCTTGTTATTGGAGGAGCTTTATTACACCTTTTTATCAAAACATTTCCAACACTTCCATTCGAGGTCAAAAATGAAAACTGCCTAGTTTTAGTCCCAGAATTAAAACCTTCTCAGCTCTTTTAAGTTTTAGACTTTGAAAAGCTTCCACTGGTAGTTTTGTGGAAAAACTGAAATGTCACAGCTTCACTAAAATTCTAATAAATCACTTCTAGAGACGTGCTCCATTTCACACCCTCACCTTGGTCAGGCACTTACAATCATCACATTGCCTTGAATGGACAACCAGTTACAACTCAGGACAGGTCATGAGGATACACTCACCTCCACCTCATCTCCTTCACCAATTTCTTTCTTGATGTCAGGGGGTGGTGGTAATCTGACTTCATTAAAGGGCACCTGGCGCTCTGGTTGCCAACTGAAAGTTGAAGAGGCATTAAATATTATTTTTCTACTGTTTTCTTCATTTTAATTTTAGAACTCTGAGTTTTAACTCATTTTTTCCATACAAATGTTATTTAAATTGCATTCTATTTCAGAGAAATGGCAAAGGGGGCTGACAAAAACCCCACTTGCAATTAAATTGCCCTTGCTGCAAAAGTAACAGTTGCTAATCTCATGCTTTGGGTTTTTCCTTCCCCTTCCTGGCAGTGGAGGAAGTCCACAGTGGAAAAGTGCACAGAAGGCTCAGTTCTCAGAATATGAGCTGAAATTTTGATGGCAAAACTTTCTGAGTCCAAAATTGGAGCATCTCACTGGTGAAATGCAAAAGAAGATGTTTTAAGAAATTACTTGTGAATGGCTACAAACTACCTACTAAGACAACTTGACAGAACTGACACCTAAGTTCCAAGGCACGAATTAAAAAAAAAAAAAAGGAGGCCCTTGCTTCTTACAACAGAGAAGCCTTTCTTCCAAGAAGGAAGGCTTTGGCTGCTTCAAACTCCAATAAGCCTCTATGAAACTGCACCTCAAGATCCAATTTTCTATCTTATACAGTAATAAAAGTTTCCAGTTCCTGAAACTTCTGCATTCATTCTTTGCTTTCTTACTCTCCAAAAATGCCTCTTAATTATGTATGCTGTGGCCACAAACTCATTGTTAGCAGTCTGTGCTAGTACACCTAACTTTGGGAACCTTACAATAACTGTAGATAAAGGCTGGATAACAACGGCACAAAATGCAAGTGACGGTTTAGACTGCCTATTGCAGAAGAGATGTGTTTATTTAGTTAGTGATGATCACTATCACAACAGTGAGAGGACAGGACACTCTTGCCAACTTCACTTCTACTAAAGCTCTTATGAACTCAGTAAAAAGCATAAGAACTGACCAGGTTTACATTACAGAGTAAAGTGACTAGAACTGTGTACACACTTCCTCATCAGACCTACTTTTAGGCAACAGAACACCCTACATATGTTGTAGCCCATCCTTTTTGGAACATGGCTGCTGCTGCCAGACCTTCTGTAAAACACATGGATAACATGGATACTAAATAGTAGAAATGTGTTTGCTAACAATTACACCCCTGCTGTGAATCACTGGCACTTCCTTTAGTTTACCTGGTTTCTGACACGAAAGTAAATACTTTGAAAGCAAAGTAACTGCTTTTCTTTAAAAAGTAATATGGATGTTGAATATGAAATTGAAGATTTGTCACATCTCCTCAGACCATGGATAGGACAAAGGACCTAATTTCTCTTCATTTGTTGGGTTTTGTGGTGGAGTATGAAAACCCAGGAGACGGTAACAGCTTCCATAACCACCTCAGTGCTAGTACAAATTACAGTTGCCAAGTCATCTTCCAACTCTTTTCATAAAAGAAGGACTAGAAAACAGGTTAAAAGGAAACAAAGATTGGACTTCACAGAGTAAACCCCAGGATTACTTTTTCCCCCCCTGAGATTTCTTTTTACACACATGTATATATGTATACACAGACATACAGACATCCCACACCCTGGGATTATGTAACCAGGATTATAAACATTTTTTATAAAGACATACTTGCACACTCCCTAGCATTACCTTTATTATCAGCAATCTCTCTTGAAGAAAGGCTCAAAGACTAATCTACAGGTTAGAGCTGGCAGAGTTTAGTAACAATTTTTACATCAAAAGCCGACACATTTTATAGGATCTCCACCTAGTAACTGGAAGGGAAACAGGAAAGAGGATGTAGCTCACAGAATATTTTGAATTAGCACTGGAATCTCCCAGGTAATCCATGGTGTTATCAGTCTGAACACTGAACAACAGGTACCCATTTGTACTTTATCATCCCATGGATTATCCTTGGCTTGCCCCTACAAGTCCCCAGCAGCACGGTTGTGTTTATATGTTAAATGAAGAGGGCCTCATGGATAATTCTTTTTCAAGATTTACTTCCAGATTTGCACACTTTTCTACTCAAAAGTAATAGGTCTTTTGACTGGATATATAAATGTATTTATTTTCCTAATAGTTAAAAAAGAATCACCATAAGGACATTTCTGTTTTTCTCTGGTGGAGAACACTGATCATTATTCCTCAGATCAGACATACATAGAATTGCTTATTTAAATACTTTAGTGATTTTCATCTGCTTTCGTGTAAGAGTATCAAACCTGCACCACTCGTTCTTATTTTAATTAAATCTGGCTGTCACATCTTTGGGCATCACTAAAGATACCAGAGAATGGACAGGACTGTGTAACTGAAGGATGAGCTGAATTCTGATACAGAGATTCAAGAAGTCAGTTCATGGAAGCTGAACAGAACAATGAGCCTGTCCTTCTAGAACTACACCTTTCTAATGAAATCTACTTCTTCTTAATGGAAAAACAATCAAACAAAAAACCAACAGCAAAAGTACAAAACTGAAATAACAATCTAGTTTGCAAATTATTATTTTTAAAATAAAATACTTACTTGTTTTCAAATACAACTGTGAGGGAGTCCTCATGAACATCTTTGATAAATCCCTAAAACAAAAACATGTTTGTTAGAAGAATGCATGTGAAATCAATGTAAGGCAGCAATTTCAATACAGCCTGAAAGTGAGCCAAGACCATCACTAACAGTAAGGTTCCAATTTAGGAAAGATTCAAGACACAGTCCCACTGTTCCACAAGGTTGCTGATATCCTTAGCAGGCTGTTCCAAGACGTAGAGAGCACAGGGATTGCTTCCAATGACTGCTCAAATCTGACCAGCACATTTACAACTGAACTCACCATAAGTTCTGTTTTATCCACAGGTGTGCACAGGTGTTTTTACAGGAACACAACGAGACAAATCCAGGCAAGGGGAGTTAGTCAAAAAGCTGTGCACAGCACTATTTGCTTCATAGGTGTTCTTCTCAACACAAAACTGAATCCCAAACAACTGTCCCTCAGAACACTATCGCAGCAAGTTTGGATCAAATTTGGCAATTGAGGCTGCCACAGAGCTAGTTATGGTATCATCTTTCAGGTACTAAATTGGGGACTGTATGAGGCCAAATGCCTGTAGGACCTCTCAGGAAAACAGAATACAGTATTTCAATTTTTTGTGCTTATATTTAGGGGGCACCGGTTATGTCAAAAACGTAAAATTAAGTTCCTAATTTCTTGATTAAGGCAGGCAGGCATGCTGAAAAAAATAATAATTAAAAAAATGATAAAAGAACACTACTCCTGCTTTTGCTACAGCCTGGTATTTGCCCAAGCAGAGGCGGTCAAGCAGGACCCTGCAGTTTTAAAGGAGTAAGAGAGTTGCACAGCTATGTTAAGAGAAGTTCCAGGAAATCTGCTGAATGGATTATATCCACTTAAGAAACTGCCAGCTGAGGAGGACGAAGAACATATCAGCTGTGCAGGGAGCAACCAGCCCACAGAGGTATTATGTGTCAGCTCAGGGAAAGATAAATTTTGACACAGGAGATCCCTCCATGTAATGACGGACAGTAAAGGAGCCCACACTGACAGCTGGGCTGCAAAGGGCCTATAAAAACAAATCTCCTTTTACCTGAGCTCTGCTCGGCAATGCTGTGAAGGCTTTTGCTCAAAACCTGCTTTTCTGCCCCCTGAGCTTCCCTCAAACCCATCTGTCAGCAACACAAAAGACTGGTTCTAGCAGAAAGCACACTGCTAACCCTGAACAAAGCAGGTCACTAGAAATCATCCTGCTCAACCACCCAGAGTGCTCCTAATAAAATAAACCCTCTCAAAGGCCATCCTGCCACTGCAAGGGAAGGAAGGCAAATCTTCTTCGAAAGGTAAGTAACTGAAACACTCGATAATAAAATACAGCCATAATCAGGGACTTTCAGTTTCAGGGAGTCTCTGGACAGGTGAACTGGATGGGAATACAGAGCTCTGTCTGTTTAAGATGCAAAGAGCACACAAAATTTTACTGCCCAAAATGTGTGTAAGCCAGCAACAGAGGAAAAGCAGAACTTCTACCAAATTTATGCTACCAAATGTCCCCTTTAAACAAGCCTCCACATGGGGACAAATTAACATGCCATAAAGTGCCGGAAATAACAGTTATTCTACTACAATTCATCCAAACTCTATTCAGGGGAAAAAAAACCCAAGTCACAGCACTGCAAACAAACATCAGGCTGCCTAGCATTCCACTACATGACAACTTATCAACAGAAAGCAGTATTTACAGAGAGAGATTAGTAGCCATTTATCTGCATTCCAAGAGACTGTGATTCAAAGTTGTCTTTGCCTCTTTATGCTGCTTTAATTCATAGCTGAACCTGATCTCTTATTTATGTTACTTTGTGTTCTCACAGTACCCAATATGTATTTAGTTTCTAAGGTAAGCCTATAGTAGCTAAAAATTTATTCTGCAGATCCGAATTCAGTTCTTTCCTTTGTTAAAAAACACAACTTCAAAATCAATTAGGTACCATAAAACATCTGAAAAACATTCAGAACTTAATGCTCTGTAGAGTTTAGGAAGTCCTGAATCCACTATCTACAGATTTCATTAATAACACAAAAGAAGTGCAAAAAACTAATCAAACTATTTCAGACAATGAGCCCATTGCCAGGTGAAGTGTGGCTTTCCTGTGTAAGGCACAAACAGGTTCAGTATTCACAGTCACCTTACAAGCTCAGCCCCGCTGAAGAACGCCAGAGCCGAAGTGGAACAGTAGTGCAGAGATATGGCTCTCAGCAGACCAACAGCTGACACTGCACAAACGTCAGCTGCATAAACAGGAGCACTGGGCACTTTTTAATAAAATCTAAAGTACAAATTCCAACAAAGAGTCTGTGCATTTTACAACCCCGTGTGGGTTTCAGGAAGCCCTTCACAGAGGGAAGTCTTTCCGTGCGCTGCTCTCCCCTCCCACAGGAGAATATAATGCAGACTCATTGCAGACACGTGGGCAGGAACTGCCTTGGAATTACCTGAACAGCTTTTTCAGCTGGCATTCCCAAACTCTTTCACTCCCTAGTATTTACATATGAGAAATACTCAAAATCAAGTATAGCATTTATGAAGTATGCACCTCAGGTCACAAATGCACATGTGTAAAGTACTAAATAAAATTACATAATCATTAAATAATTATATTGTTGTGACGCCTGAAAAAAATCTGATCAGATGAACACAGGACTAACAGTGAAGGAGTAACATAAATATCAAAAATCCCAAGTACAATTCTTATCAATTTTGTTACAGCTGTGGGGATGAGATCACATTTACAGGAACTGAAGCAGAGCGGCCTCTGAGGTATTACAGACTGTATGGTTCATTTGTAACTAGAAATAATGAGAATTCAACACAGGTTTTAAATACAGCTTTCTATGAAATTATTCCAATATGGCCAAGAAGGATGCCAAAAGGATCATCAGAACATTTGCTTAAAGTAAAAATTCCTGCACATTCTTTTCTACCTACAATCCTGACTATACACATTATCAGCTGTCACTTACAACTTCAAGATAAAAAAGAGAAATAGATTTCATGCATCTTGGGATGAGATTCAGTGTAGTTTTAAAAGAAGTGTTCCAAGAGCCTAGGATTATTTAATTTAAAAAAAAAGGTTTTACAAAAAACCCCATGACATTAAGATATTTCACAATACAAACCAGATGTTTTTACATCAAAAGTTAAGAGTAAATGCCATAAATTCACAAGGATTTCTTCAGAAAGGGTGTGATGCACATAAAACAGAGAAGTAAATATCCTGCTTTTCAACTAGGGAGTTTTGAAGGAGTTCTTTATCAGTGAGGTATCCTATATAAATAGATTTGCACTACTCATGTCTGATACTGTATCAAAAACATTCTCCACTAAATTAAGTAATGATGCACCACCTTAACCTCTGCTCAAATGAACAAGGTGCTCCATTACTGAAATTTAATTTAGCAGTGTTGCCTAAGACAGATAACGCCAGCATCTAAGTTTGAAGAGTCCTATGTTCCTAACATATCACTCCACGTATCTTCATTCTAAACAGAGGAATGAGGCAGAGCTAACAACAGGCCACCAAACATACAATCAATAAACACAGTGGCATCAAAACACATAGTGAGGAATTGTACTATTAGCAAGCAAGCTTACACATAACCTTTGTGTGTGTTTTACACCACCTTACAAAACTGTGGAGGGCAAGAAAGGAAGAAAAATTGGCATGACTTCATCTTGCCAAACCCCTGATTTGGCCCGTGCAGATATTAGTGTCAGTCATTCCGTGCACCGGGAGCAGGATCTCTGGCAGTCCATGTATGCCCTGCTCACTCAGGAGGCAGGAGACTGTACTGTACTCCAGCTATTAATGTCCTGTTGGCTCCACAGGCACTTGGGTTCAGACCTGTCTCTGCCACTCACTTGGCAGGAGCCGAGCTCCCAACACCAGCACCTGGAAAGGACGGGATCAGAGACCCGGCAAATCTCACACAGGGCCGGACCGAGGGCCGGGTGAACAGGGCAGGGAACTGAGAACAAATCATTTGCCACCAAAATCACTACAGCTGAGACTTCATCTCATAACAGACACACTCTTTCCCTTTTACCTGCGTTTTGCTCATGGATTTAGGATTAGGATCTGCTGATAACATAAACGGATCAAGACTTACTGAAGTGCCCTTACAGTGAACTGTATGTCTCCGTGTCTGTGTATATATATATACGCACACACATATATATACACACACACAACTTGTTTTTAAATCCAGTTCCAGACAAAGTCACAAAATGTGTAAAACAGGCAGATGCAATCCAAGTTCCCTCTGCATCCTGTTTTCTTAAGTTTATCTGACCCCCAAGTAAGGTGGTTGAATCTAAAAATCAGGTGCTGTTAGTTTAGCTGCAAACTTTCTTTTCAGGGACAACCACTGTGCTGGTTGTGGGCTTTTGAGTCCCACATACCTGCACACTAAAAACCGTATTAATATCACTTTACCCACTGCTGACTCAATTCCAAACAGCAAACACTTGGGCATCTGGTACCATGGACTGCTTCTGAACCAGTGACATAAAGGTCAAGCAGCCTATATCAGTTACCGAGCCTTTCCCTCCTTTTCAGATGCAAGAATCTTTCATATTTCTAACACTGATACACAACTGTTTCATGAAATAATGAAATACAGTACTCAGTAATAATTTTTTCACGTATCTCATGCTGAGCCCCCAAGGAAAAAAAAAGAAAATAAATCAAAGCAAATGCAAGAAACTTGTAAATAATCAAATCACTTGACAGGAAAGAATGAACTTGGTGAAGTATTATTTTCATTAGGAGTGATTAGCTGCACCTGCTTATACAAGGAATTGATAAAATCAAGCAGCTGTAGTTTGCTGCAAAACACAAACATTACAAACAGGCATTAGGTAAGAAAAATACTATCATATCCATTTTAGTTTCATTTATGACATTACTACTTATTTCCATTCATAATCACAATTATTACAACATGTAAATTCAAGGATCCTTCTGACAGTTATGCAAGAACCTCAGCACTGAATCCCCTGGTTTAGGCTTATTCATGGAAGTCTAAATGACTCATTGCTTATACTGCTTTCTTCATAAGCATATTCCCAAAGGGCAAAACTTCCAGAAGACACCCTCCACTGATCAGGTACCTCAGCAATCAATAAGCACTGCCTCTGGCATCTCCCTAAAAGGTTCAAGCAAATGGCTTGTTAAAAGCAACAATGACTATAGCTACTTCTTGCAGGACTCTACACAACTTTCAAGAGACCACCAGCACCTTTAAACTGTCTGAAATTTCCCACACATACAGATATAAGGCTAGATGTAATTAAAAATGCTGACCATTATAACACAGTTGAGACCTTCAAAGAAAAAGCCAAACGTCATTCAAGTTACTAAGTTCCCTGGTACAGTACTCGTGTGTGAATAACTGTGTAAACTACACTCCTAATGACAAGTTCCTAGTTTAATAGCCATCAAGCTAAAAGCCACTCAACTCAAGTTGTTTTCAAAGCCACTAATTAAAAACTGCAAGAAAAATTTAAAAAATAATTATATTTTTATTGATGCATAAACTCTTTCTCCCACAGAATTGCTCATCATGCTTTGACTCTACATGTGGAGAAATGGTGTGTACTTCTCATTCATCACTTTTTCCCCTTAGTCATATTTTGGCTAGTCTCAACCTTGAGGCCAATGCCAACTCCTGCTACCAGCACTTTGCTTAGTCCTATTAGCAGAACAACTGCACCTCTTGAAACAGGAACAGAACAACAAGGAAGCACTTCAGAACCTGTAAATTAAAGGCTGAATTCCATTCATGTTTTTATTTATTCTATGCCCTTATATATTCCAAATAGCTACTACTGTAGAACTGAAAGAATAGAAGAGCATGTAGCACCATGTTCTAGCACATTCAAGTCCCTACAAGGAAGAATGCAAGGGATCTTTCAGAGTTATTCAGATGCTACTGAAAGACTTAAGTAGAGGAAGTGATTTGGTGTTCAATCGATGTACCTTGGATCTTACTGTAAGGCCCAACCTATTTCACAGCAGCTGACATCCG